>NC_056747.1:29448122-29480622 GCF_019279795.1 Protopterus annectens
TACGACAGTAGTAGAAAGGAGAGGAAGTGAGAGTCAGGTAGAACCATATATATATATATATATATATATATATATATGTGTGTGTGTGTGTGTGTGTGTGTGTGTGTGTGTAAAACACACACACACCAACTCAATGGTCACACAAGTCTCCCAAAACAAAAGATTCACTGCCGCACAGACTTAAAATATGTACCATTAGTGATTCCCTGCGAAAACAGTTATGGCATGCATATTCTGTTCATCGTTTCACCTGGTAATTCTCACTTGGTCTCAGCCATCTTAAGAAGGTCTTAGTCATAAGCTTAGATGCTCCAAATCTGTTTGGCAGTGTAGAATGGCATTTTCTTTTGGATTCTTAGAGGCATCTACATCCGTCTTATTTTTTATTTATAAAGGTGTAGATGCCAACATTAAAGCTCATGTAGGTTCTTCTTACTTTTTTAATTCCCTTTTTCTTGACCAGAGGTAAGAGGCAGGAATGTCCCTTTGTCTGATACACCACTGTCTTGTATGTGAAGCACTTGTCCAGCAGGAATGTCCCTCATCCAGCACAGATGTCCCTTGTATGCTACATCCTGCCTTGTATGCAAAGCACTTGTCCAGCAGGGATGTCCCTCATCCAGCACAGATGTCCCTTGTCTGCTACATCCTGCCTTGTATGTGAAGCATTTGTCCAAAGTAATTAGAAATTCAAATGTTAGGGCTTTGTTCAAGGGTGAACTAAGAAGAAAACACTGCTCTTTTTAGGTGTTCCTTTATTATATCTAGGACAACTGGAAGATGATGTTCAGGATGTGTATAGGTTATTTAATCGGTTTGTTGTGTTGTCAAGCTATTTATTTTGTTTTATTTTGAATTTTTTAACTGGGCTACAGCAATGATCCCATTGGCTCTATTTCATTTTCAGCATGGGGTGCTGTTAAAAAACAGCCAAAACTTTGGCATTACCTGTTAATTATGGGCTGTCAGATATATGTAAACAAAGTTATAGCTAAGTAAGGACATAGTGAATGTATTACATATCTGGCAGTTTGGCTGGGTAAAATGCTGTAAAAATCATTTCACAGGATGTAGCAACAGTTCATAGGATCAAAGGAAGTTACTAGGCTATTGGCACTGAGGCCCTTAAAAGCCCAGCGAAGAGTTTAGCCCATGTATAGACAAATCAGCACCCAATGCCCCTGTCCCTCAGGGACATGGGTGGAATCCCAGGGATGTATTTTCTAGTTCTCATCCAGTAATCCAGGTTGCACTTAAAAAGGGGTAAAGAGGTACTTTGCTTGACATGGAGAGGGAGTCTATTCCACAGATGGGGGGCCTCTGGGACACAAATCTGTCCCGCAACAAGTCCTATTGAAGTCACAGACCAGACAGAGGCCACGTGTGCGGGTTACTCGTGTGGAGCTTGACTTGCGGGTATGTAGCAGTCTCATCAAGGCGGGGTCTGAGATCGCCTTGTATGCCATACAGAGATCACCTCTGAGGGGTCTGTATGAAACAGAGTAGAGGGACAGGGCTTTTAGCCTAATTGTATATGAAAGATTTTTTGAGGACTTGGATTCTCCTGGTGAGGAGCCTCTGTAGTCTCTCCAGCTGCTGCATGTGCTTTGCGAAGTACATGCCAAATGGTGCATTGTACTCAATAATGGGCCTTAAAAGAGAAGAATACAGGTATGTTATGACCTCCTTGTCCCTGGATGAGATAACCTTACTTATGAGGTGGGCCATGTAGAAAGTTTTCCGTACAATGGAAGCAACATGTTGGTCAAAAGTCAGGTTGCTATCAATCCGGGTGCCCAAATCCCTCACAACTGACTGTGTGCTTAGGACATTGTTATTAATGTGATAATTTGTGGGGACGTCACTCTCCCCAAAGGGAATGATGATGCATTTTTTTGTGTTCACCTTGAGGCCATGTTTCTGGCCCTAGTCATTTGTCTGGGTGATGCCCTCTTGGAGGATGTCCATGTCACTAGGGGAATTTATGACAGTGCCCAGCTTGCACCTCAGAAAAGTATATCCCAAATAACAGTGGCCCCAAGACTGAACCCTGGGGTATGCCACTTGATACAGGTCTACTGCTTGAGGTGGCTTCCCCTATTTTGACCAGGTGGGTTCTATTAGTTTGCCATTTAGCTACCCATCTGGTAACATACGGATTGATGCCTAGTTGAGAGAGTTTATCTATAATGCCCAAGTGGGGAATAGTGTTAAAGGCTTTAACCAGGTCAAGGTAGGCAATGTGCACTGTCTTCCCCCTGTCTATGGCTTTGGTGACTGTCTCAAAAAAGCTGGCCAAATTTAACAGACATGACCTCCCCTTGATGAAGCCATACTGTGTGGGATCGAGTTTTTAGAGCTTGCCAATGTCCTTGTTAATGAGGTCCATGATAATCCGTTCCATGGCCTTGCACATCAGGATACTTAGGCTGATGGGTCTATAATTTCCCAGATCAGTGGATGCTTCACCTTTGTGTAAAGGGGATGACAGTGGCTGTCCTCCACTCAACTGGGACAAAGCCAGTACTCAGACTTTGGTTGAATAGGGCACCTAAAGGTGTTGCATGTTCCTGCCTGAGTTCATGTAGGATGCAGCCTAATCCCTAGATATAAGGGGAAGGGGGCAGGTACTGGGAATGTCCTGCTTTACTGATGAGGGGGCAGAGGGGTGAAATTTTCACTGTATCTGTCAGTCAGCAAGTTTACTATATCTCTGACATTTGTATATGTGGTATCCTTGACCACCAGCTCTGAACAGATCTGGGTGCTACCTTTGAGATTGCGGACATATGTGAAGAAGGCCTTATGATTGTCTCTAGTAGATGTGGCCAATTTGGACTCAAAGTTTGCTTTGGATGATTTCACTATTGCTCTTATTTGTTTAGGCTAAGGAGAGATTGCTTTCAATTGGGCACCTGCTCCTTCTTGGTCCTGGACAGCAATTTTTTTTCTTTTATGCAGATGTCCACCAGACAGGTTTCCTCTTCCTTGCAGAGGATGATTTAGTCCTGTCAGGTATTCCTGATTCCATGCATCTATATAAATGTTCGTACAGTAATCTGGTATAGTTTTGGATACTGGTGCCAGTTTCTAGAGAGGGGGGGGATGTGAAGCTGTTTATACCATCCTTCAGGAGGCTGCAATCAGCTTTGGAGAAGTTTTTTTGTTTGACCCTAGCTAAAGGGGAGTCGGTGGAGATGGTGACTTTGAACGTGACCACTTTATGGTCAGATCATACAAGGGAGGATAATACTGCAGGGATGCTGCAGTGGTTACTCATGTTGGTTAATATCAAGTCCAAGATATTATCACCTCTTGTAGGGGTATCAAATTACTGTTCCAAAGCATTTGCATTGGCAAAATCAAGGAATCTCTGGGCATTTGTGTTCTGGCATGAGTAGCTCTTCCAGTCTATGTTTGGGTAGTTAAAGTCACTCAGGATCAGGGTAAAAGGTTGAATCTTGATAGATTCGAAGAGGTCTAGATAGGCAGTTTGGGCATCTTGAGTCAGATATGGGGGCTGGTACCCAGCTATGATTTGTATAGGGGTCTTGTCAATGGTTAACTGCACCTGAAGTGTCTCCTTTGGCTTTACTACCAACAGTTTGGGGTCTGAATGTATGCTAGGATTAATAACCAGGTATGGCTGGGGTGCTGTCCATAGCTTTAAACCAGATTTCTGTGACTGTGTAGATGTCAGCATTTTCCAAGGTTAAGAATGCTTACAATGAGTGCAGTTTCATGTTTAGACTCCTAGCATTTAGCAGCACGACCTTTAATTTGGGTTTTGTTGAAATTTTTATGTTGGTAATTTTAACCTCATCACTTTTTCTAAAAAAGGCACTATGGGGGAGGTAAGTGCGTTTACTAGAAGCCCGAAGCCCAAGTGAGATAGAAAGCAGGCCATCTCTGGCAAAGCATCATGGTCTGTCAATCATATTTTCCCACACTGTCAGGTAATGGATCACCCTGGAATGACACCAGAAACTCAGAAACTAAGCCAGTTGTTAAAGCCATTAATTTTCTGTTTGTATTGAGGCATCTTTCTGGGTTATGGTAGAATGCTGCTTAAGGCTAGAGACATACCTGCCTGAGACACATATTCAGCGAGTTCAATCATGTCTCTCTTCACATAGTCCAGGGAGGTACGTCTCAAGTCATTTATACCAACATGGACTATGACAGAGTCATAACAGTACCTGCTGAGTAGATTAAAGAAACAAATCAGAAAATGGAAGATTATAAAATTTGAACTCGACCAAAGTTTACAAGCATTAAATGTTTTGTGACCTGCCATTAGCTTTGCAGGTATCTGCAGGTATCTCTGTTTTTTTTTTTTTTGATGAAGACACCAAGGTTGCTTTTGAAATCAATAAGTCTCTTGCACACTCAGGAAGAGATGCTTAGAACAACTTTTAGGATACTGTTATGAAGTCCCCATTAGTCACACCACTTATTCTAAAGCAGCCTTTAGTTGGTCTTGGAGAGGTTTGAGAAGCACAATTCTTGCTGGTTGGATATGGTCATCTCTGTAGGTCAGTAAGAGTGGGGTAAATAAAAGGAAAAGTGCAAGACTGCATTAATGTTTTGGGAACTGGTGAGATACCAGGTAGGCTTTCCTTCTTTCATGAAGTACATTATAGCAACATTACTGAACTCTCTAGCTACAGGCCCAAAGCCGTACTTTCCCTGAGAAGTGCATCCATATTCAACAACTTGAACAATCTTTGACAATGAGATATTCTCTCCTACTCAGCATAGTTTTAGACCAAATCACAACTCTAATATTGAACCACATAAAGAGCAGCAATCAAAAACATAACACAAGCGATATTGTATCCACTCTATTCTTAGACTTAGCAAAAGCATTTGATACAGCAGCCCATGACAAGCTGTTGTTTCATCTAGGATCCTTAAGTCTATCCTATTCCACCTTCTCCTGTTTCCTAAGTTACCTGTCAAACAGATAATAAGCTGTTAAATGGCAATCGGTCTGCTCCTTCTCACTACCAGTACCTGCTGGTGTACCCTAAGAATCAATGCTTGGGCCCCTCTTGTTTAAATATTTATTAAACATTTGCACACAACTGCTAAACATGCCAACTTAATCCAATATACTAAACATTCTACTCATGAATACTCAGCCCAGAATCCTACTCAGCTTCGACAACTCATCCAGGACTCCTTCATCTCCATCGAAACTTTGCTGGCAGGTCTGACCTCATCCTGAATTCAAAGAAGATAAAATTACTCCTTTTCACCCCTAAGTCCCATACTGACTGCAAAACAAACTTCAAAAGTACTTTCTGCAACAATATATTAATTGACGTAGTCTGCAATACTAACTAATGGATGTCACTAGAGACAATAATTTAAAATTTGATTTAAATATCCAACATGCTATCCAAAAACGCGCCAAATGCAGTATTTCTCACACAGTTAAAAAAATATTTCTGTGAAAGTAGCAGGACAACCTTCACCTTCTCCTATCTTCTAGTCACACTCCTATATACCTCACCAATCTTCACCAACTTCAGGGCCATACAGTAGAGTAAACTTGGGCAGTGTTATGATAAAATAGCCAAATTTGCATCCAGTAAAGCTTACTGTACTCATCAGTGCATTGCCCTTAAGCACTTCAGCTGGGTAGAGCTACCAATTACCTCACTATCTCTCAACTGCAAGCATCGCAGAATTTAATGTTTCATTCTGAGAGGTGCCCTACCCTAGGTTCTTTGCTACAAAGGTACACTCCAAATCAGCAAATCTGCTCTAGTGATAAATATCTCCTCATGGTTCAAAGGTCCAGCGACATAGCTGGAGATGCTCTGTATTCCAGCCATGTCTCCAAGGCCTGGAACTCCATCTCACTCTCTGTCAGACTCACTGAAAACTCAGTCATCTTCAAAATTACAACCACTCGTCCTCTTAACTCTTGGCGATGCCACTGTTTTATTTTTATTTTTATTTTACATTTGTTGACCGGGCTAGTCTAGCTGTATATATTTCCATTTTTAGTAGAGGCCCGGGGAGAAAAGCTCCACATAAAAACATAAACAATGCGACATATTGTTAATAAACACTTTTATAAAAATAAGAAAAAAGTAGTAATATAAAATAATATTTGGAGATAAAATTAACAAAAATTAAGGCACACCATCAAAGAGGTCATGACTAGAGTTAGGTCAGTTTCAAAGCTTCTAACTTAATTTAAACAGGCTATGCCCTAAGGCTCCTACTGTAATTGGAAAAGGTACAAGTGGATAGAGAAGAAGGAGAAACGTGTATAGTAAAGAGAGAGGGAAGAGACAGTAGTCAAGAAATGAGAGAAGAAATGAAAAAGAAGAACAAAAGGCTATGGGAGAGGTAAGAGAAATGGGTCAGAGCACAGAAGGAATACAAGAGAGAAAGAAAGATAATAGCTAGGTGTTCAGCACAGGTTAGGGTGGAAGGTCGGGAGGGGGGGGGAGAAGTCAGTCAGGTGTATGACAAGAGCAAAGCCAGTGGTTTTGGAAGTACAGTTTGATTTGTTGTTTGAAGAGAGGTAGGGATGTGATTAGAGTTATATCACTAGGTAGCAAATTCCATACTCGGCCTACAGTATTAGTGAATAACGAGTCTCCAGCTAAGTTGTGAGCTTTTATGGGTTTGGTCAGGAGTTTAGAAGAGGAGCGAAGGGAGGTAAGATTGTTATAAGGGAGTAAGAGTTGTGATAAAATAGGGGTGTTATCAGGTTGGTACAGAATTATATGGTCAATAGTAAGTTGTGAGATTATAAGATGATTTTTTAGTTCTAGCCAGCCTAGAAGTTTCAAATTAAGGCAGTGATGGGTTCTGAAAGGGTTACCAGTGGCGAAGCGGGCAATATTATTGTAGCAAGTTGCAAGTTTGTTTAAGTTAGTTTTCTTGAGGCTAGTGAAGATAGGAGAGGCATAAAAGAGAGTGGATATGAGATGGGAGTGGGTAATGGTAGCTCTAGCAGATGGGGTGAGAAATGGCTTAATACGGTATAAGGATCCAACCTTTCTGTTTACTGATTTGATGGTGTTGTTGATGTGTTGATCAAAAGAGAGATTGTTATCAATGGTTATGCCTAGCAGTTTAGTTGATGAGTCAGGAGAGATGACTGTGTTGTCGTTTGATAGGATGGTGAAGTGTAATGAGGAGGTACGAGTGGTGGGAGTGAAGAGGAGGAGTTTAGTTTTTTTAGCATTAAGGAGGAGATACCGTCGAGTAAACCAAGTTTCTACTGTGTTGAAGACTTTTTGGGTTAGTGAAATTAGGTTAGAAGGGGAGGATGCTGTACAAATAATAGTGGAGTCGTCAGCATATTGAACACAGGTGGCTTGGGGAATTACTGAGTTGAGATCGTTGATGAAGAGGGAGAAGAGAAGTGGGCCAAGAATAGAGCCCTGAGGGACTCCAATAGAAATGGGCAGTAAGGAGGAGATGTGGTTGTCCCAAATAATGGCTTGTTGTCTGTTGCTGAGATATGAACTAAACCATTTTATAGTAAGTTTATCAAATGAGAGGGATTCAAGAATATTAATTAAAGAAGAGTGGTTAACCATGTCAAAAGCTTTTGAAAGGTCAATGAATAGTGTGGAAGAGAAAAGGTTATTATTGTGATTGCTGTTGATAGTATCAACAAAGGAAAGGGGGGCAGTGGTGGTGCTATGGTGGGGCCTAAAGCCATGTTGACAGTTAGCTATAATATTGTGTAGGGAGAGATACTGTACAAGTTGCTGATGAATACATTTCTCCATAATCTTTGCTAAAGGTGAGAGAAGGGCAATTGGTCTAAAGTTGAAGTAATCAATACAGTTACCGCCTTTGTGTAGTGGGATAATATGAGAGACTTTCCAGATATCAGGGATGGTTCCCTCTTGGATGGTCCTATTTATGAGTATAGCTATTGGGTATGCAATTTCTTTGGCTGCCTTTTGCAGAAAAAGGGAAGGGAGCTTATCGGCAGAGGGGGTGCAGGGTTTTAGTTTTGAGATAAGTCTATAGATGAAAGAGGGAGAGATAGGTTGTAGAGAGAAGTTGTAAGAAGAGTCTATAAGATTACTTGGAGGGTAGAAGTTATTAGCGTTCAGTTGACTAGCAAGAGATTGAATGGTTTCAGTAAAGAAAGAGTTAAAACCATTTGCAGTTTGGTGAGGGGTGTCTGGGTCAGCATTTAGTGGGGAGGGAGTTTTGGCAGTTCCTGGGGATAAGAGTCTATTGATTGAGGACCAGAACTGTTTTGGTTTGTTAAAATGGGTTTCTTGTAGTTCACAGTAGAACTTTCTTTTGTCGTCTATTATAGCTTTTTTGGTAAGGTTTCTAAGTTGGCGGAAATGAAGGAAGTCAGAGCTGATTCTTTGGCTTCTCCATTTGGCCCAAACCTTGTTTTTACAGAGAATTAGTTTCTTAGTTTCATTTGAAAGCCATGGGGCTGAAATTGACCTCATTCTAATGGTACGCTCAGGAGCATGTTTGTTCAAAATGGAAAGAAAAGTTGAATTAAAGAATAGTACTGCTTCGTTCAGTGGAAGTATTTTTAAGGGGTTCCAGTTACAAGCTCTGAGTTCATTTTGAAATAGGTCAGTTTTAAAGTGTTTGGTAGAACGTTACTACCAAGGAAAAGATTACCAAGTTGTATTAACTCTTGGCGATGCCACAGTCACTGTCAAGGTAAAGATAACCAAGTTGGACTAACTCTTAGCAATGATACTGTTACTGCCAAGGAAAAGATTACCAAGTTGTACTAACTCTTGGCGATGATACTGTTACTGCCAAGGAAAAGATTACCAAAGTTGTATTACCACCATAACAAGTGCAGCACTTAAACTTCTGTTAAATCACTGTAACACTGAAACTGTAGTATTGTTTAAATATTCCTACAATCTACTATTCCGAATATGTATTAAGTGCATTCTGGAGCCTACTGTATTATCAAGTCTTAAAATAATGTTTGTCTTGTGTATTGCTAGCATGTTCATATGTCTTAGTATTTGCATAGTATGTAAAAATTATGATTATAGAGTATATTGTTCTTCAACTTTATTTGTATGGAGTTTTTTACTTCAGACCTGCACTGAAAATGGGGTCTTGTGCCCAGTTAGATTTTCCCATAATAAAAATAATAAATAAATAAACATTGTCCATTGAGGTGGAACATAAAGGCTGAGGTCTTTAAAGGAAATCAGGAGGATTGACCAGGTTAGCAGAGTTGCTACTGAAGGTGGGGAGGGAGTACTCTATTCTGGTCAAGAGAAAAGCCAAGGTTTTAAGTGGGTTGAAAGATGAGGTAGTGCATCAACCAAGGGGATCATGAGTGAAAGAAATTATCATGTATCTGTGAGCAAAAGCACACGTATGCATTTGTCAACTTTCTAGACATGGAATGAAGTCTAGAAGGTCCCATCCTTTTGTCAGAAGTGTATACATAACAATCCCCTACCTTTTCTAACCCCTCCTAGAAAATAAAGAATGCTTCCTCCGGCTTATGGGGTGTGCTGGGATCTCACAATGGGAAGAAAGGGATGCAGCCTTCCAACAAGTGGACTGTAAAAGAGAGAGAATGAAGAAGTTTTAAATAGGCTATTTGACAATAAGGTGGGTCTTAATACAGAAGTATACATTAAGGTCTCCAGTCATAACCAAATTGCTATGTATCTGAGACATGGATGTCAAGAAATTCAGCTTGAGAGTGGAGCAAAGTGAAGCTAAAGAGATGAACCCTGCCATTCATATCATTTCTTTGTAAAAAAAATCTTTCTTATGTCAGATAGTTGCACCTCTTCCCAAATTCAGACTCTGCAATATCACCACCATGCCCTTTTTATATAGGGCTGGGGTATCACATCAATATTTTTCAATGTGGCCAAATCACCTAAAGCCAATGTTTACATTGCTGAATGACTACCAGAAATCAAGCTGCTCATGGGGTCATAGGTGTTTACTAGGCTAACGACCACAAGGGCAGTTTTAAGCCTAGTCATGCATCCCTAATCTCTGACAGGTTCTGATACCATTGATAAGTGTAAGCGTAGGCCTGGGAGATGAACCATTTACAGGTTACCTGTTTAGAGACATAGGTGCCAAACCAGGGATGAACTTCTGGTTTCCCATCCAATTGTCCAAGTTGCACTTAAATTGGGTTAGGGTGGAACTCTGCTTCACATGGATGGGGAGCCTGTTCCATAGAGGGAGTAATCTCTGGGATACATACCTATCTCTCTAGCAGGTCTTATTTGTATCACAGGCAAGGTTTAACTGTTTAGAATTGGTGATTCTGGTACTGTATGTTTTGTTGATATGCAGGAGGACCATCAGAGTGGGGTCTGACAATTTCCTGTATGCAAGGCATAGATCTTCCCTATAGGAGCCTATAGGAGAGACAATACTGGGATAGGGTCTTGAGCAGTCTGCATAGGACATATTACTTATGCCCTGTATTCTTTTAGTGAGGAACCTCTGTGGATGTTTCAGTTGTTGGATATGACTGGTTAGGTACATACCAAAGGGTGACTTGTACTCAGTGATAGGTCTGATGAATGCTGCACATTTTACAAAGCACTAATGTTATTATGAATGACTAGCCGGAAATCATGGTGGTGCTGCACATATTACAAAGCACTAATGTTATTATGAATGGCTAGCCAGAAATCATGGTGGTTCTGCACATATTACATAGCACTAATGTTATTATGAATGGCTAGCGTGAAATCATGGTGGTTCTGCACATATTACATAGCACTAATGTTATTATGAATGGCTAGCCAGAAATCATGGTGGTTCTGCACATATTACATATCACTAATGTTATTATGAATTTCTAGCCTGAAATCATGGTAATTCTGCACATATTACAAAGTGCTAATGTTATTATGAATGGCTAGCCTGAAATCATGGTGGCATTGCACATATTACATATCACTAATGTTATTATGAATGGCTAGCCAGAAATCATGGTGGTTCTGCACATATTACATAGCATTAATTTTATTACAAAGCACTAGCCAGAAATCATGGTGGTTCTGCAAATATTACAAAGCACTGATGTTATTATGAATGGCTAGCCAGAAATTATGGTGGTTTTGCACATAATACGTAGCATCAATGTTATTACAATGCACTAACCAGAAATCATGGTGGTGCTGCACATATTACATAGCACTAATGTTAGGATGAATGGCTAGCCAGAAATTATGGTGGTTCTACACATATTACATATCACTAATGTCATTATGAATGGCTAGCCTGAAATCATGGTGGTTCTCCACATATTACATAGCACTAATGTTATTATGACTGGCTAGCCAGAAATCATGGTGGTTCTGCACATATTACATATCACCAATGTTATTATGAATGTCTAGCTAGAAATCTTGGTGTTTCTGTACATATTATATAGTGCTAATGTTATTATGAATGGCTAGCCAGAAATCATGGTGGTTCTACACATATTACATAGCATTAATGTTATTACAAAGCACTAGCCAGAAATGGTTGTGCTGCACATATTACATATCACTAATGTTATTATAAATGGCTAGCCAGAAATCATAGTGGTACTGCACATTTTACAAAGTGCTAATGTTATTATGAATGTCTAGCCAGAAATCATGGTGGTGCTGCACATTTTACAAAGTGCTAATGTTATTATGAATGGCTACCCAGATATCATGGCGATTCTGCACATATTACAAAGCACTAATGTTATTATGAATGACTAGACAGAAATCATGGTGGCTCTGCACATATTACATATCACTAATGTTAGGAATGGCTAGCCAGAAATCATGGTGGTTCTGCATATATTACAAAGTGCTAATGTTATTATGAATGGCTGGCCTGAAATCATGGTGGTTCTGCACATACTACATAGTGCTAATGTTATTATGAATGGCTACCCAGATATTATGGCGATTCTGCACATATTACATAGCACTTATGTTATTATGAATGGCTAGCCAGAAATCATGGTGGTTTTGCACATATTACAAAGCAGTAATGTTATTATGAATGGCTAGCCAGAAATTATGGTCGTACTGCACATATTACATAGCATTAATGTTATTAGAAAGTACTAGCCAGAAATCATGGTAGCGCTGCACATATTACATAGCACTAATGTTATTATGAATGGCTAGCCAGAAATCATGGTGATTCTGCACATATTACAAAGCACTAATATTATTATGAATGGCTAGCCTTAAATCATGGTGGTGCTGCACATATTACAAAGTGCTAATGTTATTATGAATGGCTAGCCTGAAATCATAGTGGCACTGCACCTATTACATAGCACTAATGTTATTATGAATGGCTAGCCAGAAGTCATGGTGGTTTTGCAAATATTACATATCACTAATGTTATTATGAATTGCTAGCCTGAAATCATGGTGATTCTGCACATATTACAAAGCACTAATGTTATTTTGAATGGCTAGCCTGAAATCATGGTGGTTCTGCACATATTACATCTCACTAATGTTATTATGAATGGCTAGACTGAAATCATGGTGGTTCTGCACATATTACATCTCACTAATGTTATTATGAATGGCTAGCCTGAAATCATGGTGGTTCTGCACATGTTCCAAAGCACTAAAGTTATTATGAATGGCTATTCAGAAATCATGGTGGTGCTGCACATATTACATATCACAAATGTTATTATGAATGTCTAGCCAGAAATCATGATGGTTATGCACATATTACATAGCATTAATGTTATTACAAAGCACTAGCCAGAAATCATGGTGGTTCTGCACATATTACAAAGCACTAATGTTATTATGAATGATTAGCCAGAAATCATGGTGATTCTGCACATATTACAAAGCACTAATGTTATTATGAATGGCTAGCCTGAAATCATGGTGGTGCTGCACATAGTACAAAGCACTAATGTTATTATGAATGGCTAGCCTGAAATCATGGTGGTGCTGCACATATTACATAGCACTAATGTTATTATGAATGGCTAGCCAGAAATCATGGTAATTCTGCACATATTACAAAGCACAAATGTTATTATGAATGGCTAGCCTGAAATCATGGTGGTGCTGCACATATTACATATCACTAGTGTTATTATGAATGTCTAGCCAGAAATCATGGTGGTTCTGCACATATTACAAAGTGCTAATGTTATTATGAATGGCTAGCCTGAAATCATGGTGGCGCTGCACATATTACATATCACTAATGTTATTATGAATGGCTAGCCAGAAATCATGGTGGTTCTGCACATATTACATAGCATTAATTTTATTACAAAGCACTAGCCAGAAATCATGGTGGTTCTGCAAATATTACAAAGCACTGATGTTATTATGAATGGCTAGCCAGAAATTATGGTGGTTTTGCACATAATACGTAGCATTAATGTTATTACAATGCACTAACCAGAAATCATGGTGGTGCTGCACATATTACATAGCACTAATGTTATGATGAATAGCTAGCCAAAACCACGGTGGTTCTACACATATTACATATCACTAATGTCATTATGAATGGCTAGCCTGAAATCATGGTGCTTCTGCACATATTACATAGCACTAATCTTATTATGAATGGCTATCCAGGTATCATGGTGGTTCTGCACATATTACATAGCACTAATGTTATTATGAATGGCTAGCCAGAAATCATGGTGGTTCTGCACATTTTACAAAGCACTAATGTTATTATGACTGGCTAGCCAGAAATCATGGTGGTTCTGCACATATTACATATCACTGATGTTATTATGAATGTCTAGCTAGAAATCTTGGTGTTTCTGCACATATTATATAGTGCTAATGTTATTATGAATGGCTAGCCAGAAATCATGGTGGTTTTGCACATATTACATATCACTAATGTTATTATGAATTGCTAGCCAGAAATCATGGTGGTTCTACACATATTACATAGCATTAATGTTAATACAAAGCACTAGCCAGAAATCATGATGGTGCTGCACATATTACATATCACTAATGTTATTATAAATGGCTAGAAAGAAATCATGGTGGTGCTGCACATATTACATAGCACTAATGTTATTATGAATGGCTAGCCAGAAATCATGATGGTTTTGCACATATTACATATCACTAATGTTATTATGAATTGCTAGCCTGAAATCATGGTGATTCTGCACATATTACATAGCACTAATGTTATTATGAATGGCTAGCCAGAAATCATGGTGGTTCTGCACATATTACATATCACTAATGTTATTATAAATGGCTAGAAAGAAATCATGGTGGTGCTGCACATATTACATAGCACTAATGTTATTATGAATGGCTAGCCAGAAATCATGATGGTTTTGCACATATTACATATCACTAATGTTATTATGAATTGCTAGCCTGAAATCATGGTGATTCTGCACATATTACATAGCACTAATGTTATTATGAATGGCTAGCCAGAAATCATGGTGGTTCTGCACATATTACATATCACTAATGTTATTATGAATGTCTAGCCTGAAATCATGGTGGCGCTGCACATATTACATATCACTATTGTTATTATGAATGGCTAGCCTGAAATCATGGTGGCGCTGCACATATTACATATCACTAATGTTATTATGAATGTCTAGCCAGAAATCATGGCGGTGCTGCACATATTACATAGCATTAATTTTATTACAAAGCACTAGCCAGAAATCATGGTGGTTCTGCAAATATTACAAAGCACTGATGTTATTATGAATGGCTAGCCAGAAATTATAGTGGTTTTGTACATAATATGTAGCATTAATGTTATTACAATGCACTAACCAGAAATCATGGTGGTGCTGCACATATTACATAGCACTAATGTTATGATGAATGGCTAGCCAGAAATCACGGTGGTTCTACACATATTACATATCACTAATGTCATTATGAATGGCTAGCCTGAAATCATGGTGGTTCTGCACATATTACATAGCACTAATCTTATTATGAATTGCTAGCCTGAAATCATGGTGATTCTGCACATATTACATAGCACTAATGTTATTATGAATGGCTAGCCAGAAATCATGGTGGTTTTGCACATATTACATATCACTAATGTTATTATGAATTGCTAGCCTGAAATCATGGTGGTTCTGCACATATTACATATCACTAATGTTATTACGAATGGCCAGCCTGAAATCATGGTGGCGCTGCACATATTACATATCACTAATGTTATTATGAATGGCTAGCCTGAAATCATGGTGGCGCTGCACATATTACATATCACTAATGTTATTATGAATGTCTAGCCAGAAATCATGGTGGTTCTGCACATATTACAAAGTGCTAATGTTATTATGAATGGCTAGCCTGAAATCATGGTGGCACTGCACATATTACATATCACTAATGTTATTATGAATGGCTAGCCAGAAGTTATGGCGGTGCTGCACATATTACATAGCATTAATTTTATTACAAAGCACTAGCCAGAAATCATGGTGGTTCTGCAAATATTACAAAGCACTGATGTTATTATGAATGGCTAGCCAGAAATTATAGTGGTTTTGCACATAATATGTAGCATTAATGTTATTACAATGCACAAACCAGAAATCATGGTGGCGCTGCACATATTACATATCACTAATGTCATGAATGGCTAGCCAGAAATCATGGTGGTTCTGCATATATTACAAAGTGCTAATGTTATTATGAATGGCTGGCCTGAAATCATGGTGGTTCTGCACATACTACATAGTGCTAATGTTATTATGAATGGCTACCCAGATATTATGGCAATTCTGCACATATTACATAGCACTTAAGTTATTATGAATGGCTAGCCAGAAATTATGGCGGTACTGCACATATTACATAGCATTAATGTTATTAGAAAGTACTAGCCAGAAATCATGGTGGCGCTGCACATATTACATAGCACTAATGTTATTATGAATGGCTAGCCAGAAATCATGGTGATTCTGCACATATTACAAAGCACTAATATTATTATCAATGGCTAGCCTTAAATCATGGTGGTGCTGCACATATTACAAAGTGCTAATGTTATTATGAATGGCTAGCCTGAAATCATAGTGGCACTGCACCTATTACATAGCACTAATGTTATTATGAATGGCTAGCCAGAAGTCATGGTGGTTTTGCAAATATTACATATCACTAATGTTATTATGAATTGCTAGCCTGAAATCATGGTGACTCTGCACATATTACAAAGCACTAATGTTATTTTGAATGGCTAGCCTGAAATCATGGTGGTTCTGCACATATTACATCTCACTAATGTTATTATGAATGGCTAGCCTGAAATCATGGTGGTTCTGCACATATTCCAAAGCACTAAAGTTATTATGAATGGCTATTCAGAAATCATGGTGGTGCTGCACATATTACATATCTCAAATATTATTATGAATGTCTAGCCAGAAATCATGGTGGTTCTGCACATATTACATCTCACTAATGTTATTATGAATGGCTAGCCTGAAATCATGGTGGTTCTGCACATATTCCAAAGCACTAAAGTTATTATGAATGGCTATTCAGAAATCATGGTGGTGCTGCACATATTACATATCTCAAATATTATTATGAATGTCTAGCCAGAAATCATGGTGGTTCTGCACATATTACATAGCATTAATGTTATTACAAAGCACTAGCCAGAAATCATGGTGGTTCTGCACATATTACAAAGCACTAATGTTATTATGAATGGTTAGCCAGAAATCATGGTGATTCTGCACATATTACAAAGCACTAATGTTATTATGAATGGCTAGCCTGAAATCATGGTGGTGCTGCACATAGTACAAAGCACTAATGTTATTATGAATGGCTAGCCTGAAATCATGGTGGTGCTGCACATATTACATAGCACTAATGTTATTATGAATGGCTAGCCGGAAATCATGGTAATTTTGCACATATTACAAAGCACAAATGTTATTATGAATGGCTAGCCTGACATCATGGTGGTGCTGCACATATTACATATCACTAGTGTTATTATGAATGTCTAGCCAGAAATCATGGTGGTTCTGCACATATTACAAAGTGCTAATGTTATTATGAATGGCTAGCCTGAAATCATGGTGGCGCTGCACATATTACATATCACTAATGTTATTATGAATGACTAGCCAGAAATCATGGTGGTTCTGCACATATTACATAGCATTAATTTTATTACAAAGCACTAGCCAGAAATCATGGTGGTTCTGCAAATATTACAAAGCACTGATGTTATTATGAATGGCTAGCCAGAAATTATGGTGGTTTTGCACATAATACGTAGCATTAATGTTATTACAATGCACTAACCAGAAATCATGGTGGTGCTGCACATATTACATAGCACTAATGTTATGATGAATAGCTAGCCAGAAACCACGGTGATTCTACACATATTACATATCACTAATGTCATTATCAATGGCTAGCCTGAAATCATGGTGGTTCTGCACATATTACATAGCACTAATCTTATTATGAATGGCTACCCAGGTATCATGGTGGTTCTGCACATATTACATAGCACTAATGTTATTATGAATGGCTAGCCAGAAATCATGGTGGTTCTGCACATTTTACAAAGAACTAATGTTATTATGACTGGCTAGCCAGAAATCATGGTGGTTTTGCACATATTACATATCACTAATGTTATTATGAATTGCTAGCCAGAAATCATGGTGGTTCTACACATATTACATAGCATTAATGTTATTACAAAGCACTATCCAGAAATCATGATGGTGCTGCACATATTACATATCACTAATGTTATTATAAATGGCTAGCCAGAAATCATGGTGGTGCTGTACATATTACATAGCACTAATGTTATTATGAATGGCTAGCCAGAAATCATGATGGTTTTGCACATATTACATATCACTAATGTTATTATGAATTGCTAGCCTGAAATCATGGTGATTCTGCACATATTACATAGCACTAATGTTATTATGAATGGCTAGCCAGAAATCATGGTGGTTTTGCACATATTACATATCACTAATGTTATTATGAATTGCTAGCCTGAAATCATGGTGGTTCTGCACATATTACATATCACTAATGTTATTATGAATGGCTAGCCTGAAATCATGGTGGCGCTGCACATATTACATATCACTAATGTTATTATGAATGGCTAGCCTGAAATCATGGTGGCTGCACATATTACATATCACTAATGTTATTATGAATGTCTAGCCAGAAATCATGGTGGTTCTGCACATATTACAAAGTGCTAATGTTATTATGAATGGCTAGCCTGAAATCATGGTGGCGCTGCACATATTACATATCACTAATGTTATTATGAATGGCTAGCCAGAAATCATGGCGGTGCTGCACATATTACATAGCATTAATTTTATTACAAAGCACTAGCCAGAAATCATGGTGGTTCTGCAAATATTACAAAGCACTAATGTTATTATGAATGGCTAGCCAGAAAATATAGTGGTTTTGCACATAATATGTAGCATTAATGTTATTACAATGCGCTAACCAGAAACCATGGTGGTGCTGCACATATTACATAGCACTAATGTTATGATGAATGGCTAGCCAGAAATCACGGTGGTTCTACACATATTACATATCACTAATGTCATTATGAATGGCTAGCCTGAAATCATGGTGATTCTGCACATATTACATAGCACTAATGTTATTATGAATGGCTAGCCAGAAATCATGGTGGTTTTGCACATATTACATATCACTAATGTTATTATGAATTGCTAGCCTGAAATCATGGTGGTTCTGCACATATTACATATCACTAATGTTATTATGAATGGCTAGCCTGAAATCATAGTGGCGCTGCACATATTACATATCACTAATGTTATTATGAATGGCTAGCCTGAAATCATGGTGGCGCTGCACATATTACATATCACTAATGTTATTATGAATGTCTAGCCAGAAATCATGGTGGTTCTGCACATATTACAAAGTGCTAATGTTATTATGAATGGCTAGCCTGAAATCATGGTGGCGCTGCACATATTACATATCACTAATGTTATTATGAATGGCTAGCCAGAAATCATGGCGGTGCTGCACATATTACATAGCATTAATTTTATTACAAAGCACTAGCCAGAAATCATGGTGGTTCTGCAAATATTACAAAGCACTGATGTTATTATGAATGGCTAGCCAGAAATTATAGTGGTTTTGCACATAATATGTAGCATTAATGTTATTACAATGCACTAACCAGAAATCATGGTGGTGCTGCACATATTACATAGCACTAATGTTATGATGAATGGCTAGCCAGAAATCACGGTGGTTCTACACATATTACATATCACTAATGTCATTATGAATGGCTAGCCTGAAATCATGGTGGTTCTGCACATATTACATAGCACTAATCTTATTATGAATGGCTACCCAGACATCATGGTGGTTCTGCACATATTACATAGCACTAATGTTATTATGAATGGCTAGCCAGAAATCATGGTGGTTCTACACATTTTACAAAGCACTAATGTTATTATGACTGGCTAGCCAGAAATCATGGTGGTTCTGCACATATTACATAGCACTAATGTTATTATGAATGGCTAGCCAGAAATCATGGTGGTTCTGCACATATTACATATCACTAATGTTATTATGAATTGCTAGCCTGAAATCATGGTAATTCTGCACATATTACAAAGCACAAATGTTATTATGAATGGCTAGCCTGAACTCATGGTGGTGCTGCACATATTACATATCACTAGTGTTATTATGAATGTCTAGCCAGAAATAATGGTGGTTCTGCACATATTACAAAGTGCTAATGTTATTATGAATGGCTAGCCTGAAATCATGGTGGCGCTGCACATATTACATATCACTAATGTTATTATGAATGGCTAGCCAGAAATCATGGTGGTTCTGCACATATTACATAGCATTAATTTTATTACAAAGCACTAGCCAGAAATCATGGTGGTTCTGCAAATATTACAAAGCACTGATGTTATTATGAATGGCTAGCCAGAAATTATGGTGGTTTTGCACATAATACATAGCATCAATGTTATTACAATGCACTAACCAGAAATCATGGTGGTGCTGCACATATTACATAGCACTAATGTTAGGATGAATGGCTAGCCAGACATTATGGTGGTTCTTCACATATTACATATCACTAATGTCATTATGAATGGCTAGCCAGAAATCATGGTGGTTCTGCACATATTACATAGCACTAATGTTATTATGAATGGCTAGCCAGAAATCATGGTGGTTTTGCACATATTACATATCACTAATGTTATTATGAATTGCTAGCCTGAAATCATGGTGGTTCTGCACATATTACATATCACTAACGTTATTATGAATGGCTAGCCTGAAATCATGGTGGCGCTGCACATATTACATATCACTAATGTTATTATGAATGGCTAGCCTGAAATCATGGTGGCGCTGCACATATTACATATCACTAATGTTATTATGAATGTCTAGCCAGAAATCATGGTGGTTCTGCACATATTACAAAGTGCTAATGTTATTATGAATGGCTAGCCTGAAATCATGGTGGCGCTGCACATATTACATATCACTAATGTTATTATGAATGGCTAGCCAGAAATCATGGTGGTGCTGCACATATTACATAGCATTAATTTTATTACAAAGCACTAGCCAGAAATCATGGTGGTTCTGCAAATATTACAAAGCACTGATGTTATTATGAATGGCTAGCCAGAAATTATAGTGGTTTTGCACATAATATGTAGCATTAATGTTATTACAATGCACTAACCAGAAATCATGGTGGTGCTGCACATATTACATAGCACTAATGTTATGATGAATGGCTAGCCAGAAATCACGGTGGTTCTACACATATTACATATCACTAATGTCATTATGAATGGCTAGCCTGAAATCATGGTGGTTCTGCACATATTACATAGCACTAATCTTATTATGAATGGCTACCCAGACATCATGGTGGTTCTGCACATATTACATAGCACTAATGTTATTATGAATGGCTAGCCAGAAGTCATAGTGGTTCTACACATTTTACAAAGCACTAATGTTATTATGACCGGCTAGCCAGAAATCATGTTGTTTCTGCACATATTACATAGCATTAATGTTATTACAAAGCACTAGCCAGAAATCATGGTGGTTCTGCACATATTACAAAGCACTAATGTTATTATGAATGGTTAGCCAGAAATCATGGTGATTCTGCACATATTACAAAGCACTAATGTTATTATGAATGGCTAGCCTGAAATCATGGTGGTGCTGCACATAGTACAAAGCACTAATGTTATTATGAATGGCTAGCCTGAAATCATGGTGGCGCTGCACATATTACATATCACTAATGTTATTATGAATGTCTAGCCAGAAATCATGGTGGTTCTGCACATATTACAAAGTGCTAATGTTATTATGAATGGCTAGCCTGAAATCATGGTGGCACTGCACATATTACATATCACTAATGTTATTATGAATGGCTAGCCAGAAGTTATGGCGGTGCTGCACATATTACATAGCATTAATTTTATTACAAAGCACTAGCCAGAAATCATGGTGGTTCTGCAAATATTACAAAGCACTGATGTTATTATGAATGGCTAGCCAGAAATTATAGTGATTTTGCACATAATATGTAGCATTAATGTTATTACAATGCACTAACCAGAAATCATGGTGGCGCTGCACATATTACATATCACTAACGTCATGAATGGCTAGCCAGAAATCATGGTGGTTCTGCATATATTACAAAGTGCTAATGTTATTATGAATGGCTGGCCTGAAATCATGGTGGTTCTGCACATACTACATAGTGCTAATGTTATTATGAATGGCTACCCAGATATTATGGCGATTCTGCACATATTACATAGCACTTATGTTATTATGAATGGCTAGCCAGAAATCATGGTGGTTTTGCACATATTACAAAGCAGTAATGTTATTATGAATGGCTAGCCAGAAATTATGGCGGTACTGCACATATTACATAGCATTAATGTTATTAGAAAGTACTAGCCAGAAATCATGGTGGCGCTGCACATATTACATAGCACTAATGTTATTATGAATGGCTAGCCAGAAATCATGGTGATTCTGCACATATTACAAAGCACTAATATTATTATCAATGGCTAGCCTTAAATCATGGTGGTGCTGCACATATTACAAAGTGCTAATGTTATTATGAATGGCTAGCCTGAAATCATAGTGGCACTGCACCTATTACATAGCACTAATGTTATTATGAATGGCTAGCCAGAAGTCATGGTGGTTTTGCAAATATTACATATCACTAATGTTATTATGAATTGCTAGCCTGAAATCATGGTGACTCTGCACATATTACAAAGCACTAATGTTATTTTGAATGGCTAGCCTGAAATCATGGTGGTTCTGCACATATTACATCTCACTAATGTTATTATGAATGGCTAGCCTGAAATCATGGTGGTTCTGCACATATTCCAAAGCACTAAAGTTATTATGAATGGCTATTCAGAAATCATGGTGGTGCTGCACATATTACATATCTCAAATATTATTATGAATGTCTAGCCAGAAATCATGGTGGTTCTGCACATATTACATAGCATTAATGTTATTACAAAGCACTAGCCAGAAATCATGGTGGTTCTGCACATATTACAAAGCACTAATGTTATTATGAATGGTTAGCCAGAAATCATGGTGATTCTGCACATATTACAAAGCACTAATGTTATTATGAATGGCTAGCCTGAAATCATGGTGGCGCTGCACATAGTACAAAGCACTAATGTTATTATGAATGGCTAGCCTGAAATCATGGTGGTGCTGCACATATTACATAGCACTAATGTTATTATGAATGGCTAGCCGGAAATCATGGTAATTCTGCACATATTACAAAGCACAAATGTTATTATGAATGGCTAGCCTGACATCATGGTGGTGCTGCACATATTACATATCACTAGTGTTATTATGAATGTCTAGCCAGAAATCATGGTGGTTCTGCACATATTACAAAGTGCTAATGTTATTATGAATGGCTAGCCTGAAATCATGGTGGCGCTGCACATATTACATATCACTAATGTTATTATGAATGACTAGCCAGAAATTATGGTGGTTCTGCACATATTACATAGCATTAATTTTATTACAAAGCACTAGCCAGAAATCATGGTGGTTCTGCAAATATTACAAAGCACTGATGTTATTATGAATGGCTAGCCAGAAATTATGGTGGTTTTGCACATAATACGTAGCATTAATGTTATTACAATGCACTAACCAGAAATCATGGTGGTGCTGCACATATTACATAGCACTAATGTTATGATGAATAGCTAGCCAGAAACCACGGTGATTCTACACATATTACATATCACTAATGTCATTATCAATGGCTAGCCTGAAATCATGGTGGTTCTGCACATATTACATAGCACTAATCTTATTATGAATGGCTACCCAGGTATCATGGTGGTTCTGCACATATTACATAGCACTAATGTTATTATGAATGGCTAGCCAGAAATCATGGTGGTTCTGCACATTTTACAAAGAACTAATGTTATTATGACTGGCTAGCCAGAAATCATGGTGGTTCTGCACATATTACATATCACTAATGTTATTATGAATGTCTAGCTAGAAATCTTGGTGTTTCTGCACATATTATATAGTGCTAATGTTATTATGAATGGCTAGCCAGAAATCATGGTGGTTTTGCACATATTACATATCACTAATGTTATTATGAATTGCTAGCCAGAAATCATGGTGGTTCTACACATATTACATAGCATTAATGTTATTACAAAGCACTATCCAGAAATCATGATGGTGCTGCACATATTACATATCACTAATGTTATTATAAATGTCTAGCCAGAAATCATGGTGGTGCTGTACATATTACATAGCACTAATGTTATTATGAATGGCTAGCCAGAAATCATGATGGTTTTGCACATATTACATATCACTAATGTTATTATGAATTGCTAGCCTGAAATCATGGTGATTCTGCACATATTACATAGCACTAATGTTATTATGAATGGCTAGCCAGAAATCATGGTGGTTTTGCACATATTACATATCACTAATGTTATTATGAATTGCTAGCCTGAAATCATGGTGGTTCTGCACATATTACATATCACTAATGTTATTATGAATGGCTAGCCTGAAATCATGGTGGCGCTGCACATATTACATATCACTAATGTTATTATGAATGGCTAGCCTGAAATCATGGTGGCGCTGCACATATTACATATCACTAATGTTATTATGAATGTCTAGCCAGAAATCATGGTGGTTCTGCACATATTACAAAGTGCTAATGTTATTATGAATGGCTAGCCTGAAATCATGGTGGCGCTGCACATATTACATATCACTAATGTTATTATGAATGGCTAGCCAGAAATCATGGCGGTGCTGCACATATTACATAGCATTAATTTTATTACAAAGCACTAGCCAGAAATCATGGTGGTTCTGCAAATATTACAAAGCACTAATGTTATTATGAATGGCTAGCCAGAAAATATAGTGGTTTTGCACATAATATGTAGCATTAATGTTATTACAATGCGCTAACCAGAAACCATGGTGGTGCTGCACATATTACATAGCACTAATGTTATGATGAATGGCTAGCCAGAAATCACGGTGGTTCTACACATATTACATATCACTAATGTCATTATGAATGGCTAGCCTGAATTCATGGTGGTTCTGCACATATTACATAGCACTAATCTTATTATGAATTGCTAGCCTGAAATCATGGTGATTCTGCACATATTACATAGCACTAATGTTATTATGAATGGCTAGCCAGAAATCATGGTGGTTTTGCACATATTACATATCACTAATGTTATTATGAATTGCTAGCCTGAAATCATGGTGGTTCTGCACATATTACATATCACTAATGTTATTATGAATGGCTAGCCTGAAATCATAGTGGCGCTGCACATATTACATATCACTAATGTTATTATGAATGGCTAGCCTGAAATCATGGTGGCGCTGCACATATTACATATCACTAATGTTATTATGAATGTCTAGCCAGAAATCATGGTGGTTCTGCACATATTACAAAGTGCTAATGTTATTATGAATTAATGTTATTATGAATGGCTAGCCTGAAATCATGGTGGCGCTGCACATATTACATATCACTAATGTTATTATGAATGGCTAGCCAGAAATCATGGCGGTGCTGCACATATTACATAGCATTAATTTTATTACAAAGCACTAGCCAGAAATCATGGTGGTTCTGCAAATATTACAAAGCACTGATGTTATTATGAATGGCTAGCCAGAAATTATGGTGGTTTTGCACATAATACATAGCATCAATGTTATTACAATGCACTAACCAGAAATCATGGTGGTGCTGCACATATTACATAGCACTAATGTTAGGATGAATGGCTAGCCAGACATTATGGTGGTTCTTCACATATTACATATCACTAATGTCATTATGAATGGCTAGCCAGAAATCATGGTGGTTCTGCACATATTACATAGCACTAATGTTATTATGAATGGCTAGCCAGAAATCATGGTGGTTTTGCACATATTACATATCACTAATGTTATTATGAATTGCTAGCCTGAAATCATGGTGGTTCTGCACATATTACATATCACTAACGTTATTATGAATGGCTAGCCTGAAATCATGGTGGCGCTGCACATATTACATATCACTAATGTTATTATGAATGGCTAGCCTGAAATCATGGTGGCGCTGCACATATTACATATCACTAATGTTATTATGAATGTCTAGCCAGAAATCATGGTGGTTCTGCACATATTACAAAGTGCTAATGTTATTATGAATGGCTAGCCTGAAATCATGGTGGCGCTGCACATATTACATATCACTAATGTTATTATGAATGGCTAGCCAGAAATCATGGTGGTGCTGCACATATTACATAGCATTAATTTTATTAGAAAGCACTAGCCAGAAATCATGGTGGTTCTGCAAATATTACAAAGCACTGATGTTATTATGAATGGCTAGCCAGAAATTATAGTGGTTTTGCACATAATATGTAGCATTAATGTTATTACAATGCACTAACCAGAAATCATGGTGGTGCTGCACATATTACATAGCACTAATGTTATGATGAATGGCTAGCCAGAAATCACGGTGGTTCTACACATATTACATATCACTAATGTCATTATGAATGGCTAGCCTGAAATCATGGTGGTTCTGCACATATTACATAGCACTAATCTTATTATGAATGGCTACCCAGACATCATGGTGGTTCTGCACATATTACATAGCACTAATGTTATTATGAATGGCTAGCCAGAAGTCATAGTGGTTCTACACATTTTACAAAGCACTAATGTTATTATGACCGGCTAGCCAGAAATCATGTTGTTTCTGCACATATTACATATCACTAATGTTATTATGAATGTCTAGCTAGAAATCTTGGTGTTTCTGCACATATTATATAGTGCTAATGTTATTATGAATGGCTAGCCAGAAATCATGGTGGTTCTACACATATTACATAGCATTAATGTTATTACAAAGCACTAGCCAGAAATCATGGTGGTGCTGCACATTTTACAAAGTGCTAATGTTATTATGAATGTCTAGCCAGAAATCATGGTGGTGCTGCACATTTTACAAAGTGCTAATGTTATTATGAATGGCTACCCAGATATCATGGCGATTCTACACATATTACATAGCACTAATGTTATTATGAATGACTAGCCAGAAATCATGGTGGCTCTGCACATATTACATATCACTAATGTTATGAATGGCTAGCCAGAAATCATGGTGGTTCTGCATATATTACAAAGCGCTAATGTTATTATGAATGGCTGGCCTGAAATCATGGTGGTTCTGCACATATTACATAGTGCTAATGTTATTATGAATGGCTACCCAGATATCATTGTGATTCTGCACATATTACCTAGCACTAATGTTATTATGAATGGCTAGCCAGAAATCATGGTGGTTTTGCACATATTATAAAGCACTAATGTTATTATGAATGGCTAGCCAGAAATTATGGTGGTACTGCACATATTACATAGCATTAATGTTATTAGAAAGCACTAGCCAGAAATCATGGTGGCGCTGCACATATTACATGGCACTAATGTTATTATGAATGGCTAGCCAGAAATCATGGTGATTCTGCACATATTAGATATCACTAATGTTATTATGAATTGCTAGCCTGAAATCATGGTGATTCTGCACATATTACAAAGCACTAATGTTATTATGAATGGCTAGCCTGAAATCATGGTGGTTCTGCACATATTACATCTCACTAATGTTATTATGAATGGCTAACCTGAAATCATGGTGGTTCTGCACATATTGCAAAGCACTAATGTTATTATGAATGACTATTCAGAAATCATGGCGGTGCTGCACATATTACATATCACAAATGTTATTATGAATGTCTAGCCAGAAATCATGGTGGTTCTGCACATATTACATAGCATTAATGTTATTACAAAGCACTAGCCAGAAATCATGGTGGTTCTGCACATATTACAAAGCACTAATGTTATTATGAATGGCTAGCCAGAAATTATGTTGGTACTGCACATATTACATAGCATTAATGTTATTACAAAGCACTAGCCAGAAATCATGGTGGTGCTGCACGTATTACAAAGCACTAATGTTATTATGAATGGCTAGCCAGAAATTATGGTGGTACTGCACATATTACATAGCATTAATGTTATTACAAAGCACTAGCCAGAAATCATGGTGGCGCTGCACATATTACATAGCATTAATGTTATTACAAAGCACTAGCCAGAAATCATGGTGGTGCTGCACATATTACAAAGCACTAATGTTATTATGAATGGCTAGCCTGAAATCA
The DNA here is from genome assembly GCF_019279795.1 of Protopterus annectens. Lineage (NCBI taxonomy): Eukaryota > Metazoa > Chordata > Ceratodontiformes > Protopteridae > Protopterus > Protopterus annectens. The sequence goes on from NC_056747.1 coordinate 29,476,060, forward strand.
TGGTGGTGCTGCACATATTACAAAGTGCTAATGTTATTATGAATGGCTAGCCTGAAATCATGGTGGTTCTGCACATATTACATAGCACTAATGTTATTATGAATGACTAGACAGAAATCATGGTGGTTTTGCACATATTTCATATCACTAATGTTATTATGAACTGCTAACCTGAAATAATGGTGATTCTGCACATATTACATAGCACTAATGTTATTATGAATGGCTAGCCAGAAATCATGGTGGTTTTGCACATATTACATATCACTAATGTTATTATGAATTGCTAGCCTGAAATCATGGTGGTTCTGCACATATTACATATCACTAATGTTATTATGAATGGCTAGCCTGAAATCATGGTGGTGCTGCACATATTACATATCACTAATTTTATTATGAATGGCTAGCCTGAAATCATGGTGGTGCTGCACATAGTACATAGCATTAATATTATTATGGTATTACATACAACAAATGTATAAATGAGTTTGGTGTGGGTGCTGTGCTGGATAAGAAAGTAATAACACATAACAGGGAGAAGATAGCTTCTATCACTTTAAAGAGAAACAATAACTGATGTGTTAGGGAGGCTAGGATTGTTTCAAAGTTCCAGAGGCAGAAATTTACAAATAAATTATTCCTTTAGTATACGTACTTCTGAAGTATGGAAGTACCCTTTGGTGTTAAGTGTGAGAAGACTGTTAGAGACCAAAGATAATCAGTGATTCTGGCTGGTAATCCTTCCCAGGATCACACAAAATGAAGATTCTAGTACTTGTATAAATGCCGCTGTTCATTACAAAGAAGGATATAGTGAGGTGTCTTGCTTAACTTAATTATTCATAAGTCTACTGAATATTTGTGTTGTGATTCATAATCATATAGTTTACATGATTTGTATTGTAATGCTATTTGGTTCTGCATCATGGCGGAGTTTAATGAAACAGACTGCTTAAAACATAAATGAAGAAACTGATGTACTTCTCACTCTGTCAGATGAATCTACTCAGTGTTATTGTTTATAGATAATGTAAATCATTGCCAATATGAGAAACATCTACTCAGAAATTAAATAAGCCCAAACATCTACTATAATTTGTTCAACAACAATACAGCAGACGGACTCGGAGGAGGACAGCATTCATGCAGCACTGTATACTGACAGTAACTTGTATAATGGTAACAATTTTATATTCTGAGTCTTGAATGGGCAAGTACAGGAAAAGTACTGCAAAAGCAAGACTGAATGCGTGAAATGGGGGACTTCTACTTATTAAGTTCAAGTTATCAGCATCTCAGAGCATTCCCTTATCTCCAAGGTATGGCAATTTTTGGAGTTAGTATATATAAATAATGGGTGGGATTACAACCTTACACATTAAGCATGCAGGGTGACTAGCCCCCTGCAAACAATAACTTTTAAAAATATAGGTCTTAGAATACAATAAGAAACAGGCTGCAATAAGTGACAGATGTATTTCTGGTGTAGTGGGGCATGATATATGTCTTATAAGGTATAGGTTTCTTAGAAAATATATAGTGATGAGGCTTGATGGAAGCTATTTTTTTGTTCTGTGTCCATATGGAGCTCTTATTCCCTGCTGAGATTTCTGTAATCTTGGTCTGTGGTCCTTGTTGTTACTGATGATGATTTATTTGTTAGAAAGTAATTGATACAAAGCAGCAGAGGATGCTATGGTTGCAATGTATGTAAGTAATACAACAGATGTAAATATGTTGTATGATGTGTAGTGATGCACTGCATTGTGTTGAACAAAATGACCGCAAGACATCAGGGTCTTCAAAAAGGCATAAATCAGTGCTTTATGAAAAATAGGGTGATGTGCAGATAGGTGTCGATTCAGAGATACATGTAGCATAAGTGGCTATCAGTGTGTATCACATGCAATGATCACATAATGACAAGCAGTGACATGCAGAGAGGTTGTGATTCAGAGACACATAGGATAACTGTGCTATCAGTGTGTATCACATTCACTGATCACATAATAACATGCAGTGACATGCAGAGAGGTTGTGATTCAGAGACACATAGCATAACTGTGCTATCAGTGTGTATCACATTCACTGATCACGTAATAACATGCAGTGACATGCAGAGAGGTTGTGATTCAGAGACACATAGCATAACTGTTCTATCAGTGTGTATCACATTCACTGATCACATAATAACATGCAGTGACATGCAGAGAGGTGGCGATTCAGAGACGTGGCATAATTGTGCTATCAGTGTGTATCATATGCAGTGATCATATGCAGTGACGTACAGAGAGGTGGTGATTCAGAGATGCATGTAGCATAACTGTGCTATCAGTGTGTATCACATTCACTGATCACATAATAACATGCAGTGACATGCAGACAGGTGGTGATTCAGAGACATGTGGCATAATTGTGCTATCAGTGTGTATCATATGCAGTGATCACATAATGACAAGCAGTGACATGCAGAGAGGTTGTGATTCAGAGACAGATAGCATAACTGTGCTATCAGTGTGTATCACATTCACTGATCACATAATAACATGCAGTGACATGCAGAGAAGTGGCGATTCAGAGACGTGGCATAATTGTGCTGTGTGTATCATATGCAGTGATCACATAATAACATGCAGTGACGTACAGAGAGGTGGTGATTCAGGGATACATGTAGCATAACTGTGCTATCAGTGTGCATCACATGCAATGATCACATAATGACATGCAGTGCATGCAGAGAGGTGGCTATTCAGAGCTACATGTAGCATAACTGTAGTATCAGTGTGCATCACACACACTGATCACATAATGACATGAGTAATCGAGTCAACATGCTAATGACAGCCATTGAACACACAGATGTCAAATTTAGACATGCCAGTGTGTTTTCAAATACATAAAATTAGCATGATAAGCCACAGTGATCAACTATTCTAAGCACCATCATATTTGTTTTGGCGTACAGAGGTATTTCTCTTTTAAAGCCTCACACACCTAAATACTTATACCAAAGGAATCATTTATTTGTAAATTTCTGTCTTTGCAGTATCTGCATTAGCTGGTCAACAGGTGTTAGTGACCACCTTCAGAGCCTTTACCCAAGCAGCACATACAAATTTCTCTGTTAAGGCCTCACACAAAATATCCTTAAAATGACATCAGTTCATCCTCATACTGATTCTTAAAAACAACAGTGAACCAAATCCTGGACCTTCCTTTAACTCCTATCTATCCAAGCTAAGCAACTTGCATCAACTTCTCTGTTTCCTTATCAGTGCTCAAAGCATTTAAAATAAACTTTACAGCCTAACACTACCTACACAGTATCACCATCCTGAATCCTGGCTTAACTCTGACAACCTATCCAGTCATCATTTTTTCCAGGTTTTGATTACTATCTTGATACAACACCTATGATAACAAGGTGGACGTCCCTTACTGCTACATGAATCTTGCCTAAACATTGACCTAACATAAGCTAACACCACAGCTGACTCCTACCCAAACTGGAGTCTACTCAACACAGCAAGCAAACACCCTTACCATATAGCAGTACCTTACCTACCACCTTCTTCCTTGTGACAAAAATTCTAAGCACTACTTGTTCTTCTTCTTCATCTTCTTCTTCTTCTTTCAGGTTTTCCTGGTTAGGGGTCGCCACAGCAAATCACCTATCCACTCATGATTGACAGTGGAGTTTTACTGTATCGAGGTGCCAGCCCAGCGCCCAACCTTCCACAGAAGGCACACGCACACACTCACACCTAGGGCCAATTTAGAGTGTCCAATCCACCTACAGCATGTCTTTGGGATGTGGGAGGAAACTGGAGTACCCAGAGGAAACCCACACAACCACAGGGAGGACATGCAGACTCCGCACAGAAGGCACCCCAGCTGAGGATCGAACCAGAGAACCTCTTGCTGTGAGGCGACAATGCTAACTGCTGCACCACCATTGCCGCCCAAAAATTCCAAGCACTACTAAATGAAATAATTACCTCAGTCCCCCCAAAACACTCCTTAGCATAAGTGACTTCAGTCTAATGGCACCTCTGAATTTCTCACTGACCTCAACCTCATGCAACCTGTAACACAACCCAACATGATATCCTGAAATCACTCAATTCTTGATCTAGTAATCATAAACAATCCATCTACCATATCTCCAATTACCATACATTCTCCGTTGTCTAGTGATCACACCCAATACATTTATACATGTAAAACCAAATGCTAACACCTCCAAGTATATATCTTTCAGAAAAACATATTTCAGCAAACATCCACAAGCTTACAACACACCTATTATCTATCAAATGAATCACAGTAACTGACTTAATGGACCCAAACCATGCACATGAATCCCTTACTGATAGCCTGCAAACTATACAAGACACATTCTTTACATTAATTACTAAACTATAGAAAAACAGCAACAATATCTGGTTAACACATGAGCTTAAGGTCTTCCAAAGACTTAAAGATATTGCCTGCCAACACAACTCCACACCAATCATACGTTTACAGTAAACCCAATTATGCAGGCTTACAAAACAATCA
>NC_056747.1:29485622-29555622 GCF_019279795.1 Protopterus annectens
TGCAGCATATTCTAAATAAAGTGTTGAGATGGATAAAAGAAGAAAATGAACCATTAATAAATGTAATAATAATAGACTTTTTTTATTTATTTTATTTTACATTTGTTTACTGGGATAGTCCGACTGGATACATGTTCACTTTCAGCGGAGGCCCGGGGAGAAAAGCTCCAAACAGACAAACTTACATAGCTTATACAAGAAGCTGGATAACATTAGAAAATATAAAATATAAAACAAAGTGATTATGTACAATGGCTTAGTAGCGTTCCCTAGTAGGGACTCACAGTTCTCATGGACAGACACAATTAAAAGCAAGACACATCAGACTGGATATAGTGCCTGGTGACGTAGTTGCATGTTATGATATTTACAGATTATGCTTTCAGTTTATAACTTAATCAGGGTTGGTACTTGGGCAAAGTCAGTTCACTTTGAGATGTTGTTTGAGGTTTTGTTTGAAGAGACTTTTGAAGGATTGTAGGGTTATATAGTTTGGCAACGAATTCCAGGTTTTGCAAACAAAGTTGGCAAACAAGGATTCACCAGCAGAATTATTAGCTTTGTGGGTTTGGACCAGTAGTTTGTTGGCTGACCGTAGGGATCTCAGGTTACTATATGGCTTAATAATATTTATAAGTGAGGGGGTATCTTCAGGGTGGTACAGAATTTTGTGCTCTATTAAGAGCTGATTGAATTGAATTAAGCTGGGCAGTTCTTGCCACTCTATTTGTTTCAGGTTCTGGCAGTGGTGGGTTCTATAGGTGGAGCCAGTGGCGAATCTGGCAATATGGTTGTAGCTATGGGACAGCTTACCTAGTTCAGATTTGTTGAGGTCTGAGAGTACAGGTGAGGCATATAAAAGAGTAGAGAGTAGGTGTGACTGGGCGATTGCAGTCCTAGCCAGTGGGGTTAAAAATGTCTTGTTTCTATACAGTGATCCAAGCTTCTTATTGATGGTTTGTATGGTTTTGTTGACCTGTAGGTCAAATTGAGATTATCGTCTATGATAACACCTAGAAGTTTGGTGTGCTGATCTGGGGGATAGTGGTACCACTGTTAGATGTGACAGAGAATGAAAGTGTGGCAGATCTACTAGTGGGGGAGAAGAGTAGAAGTTTAGTTTTATTGAGATTCAGCAGTAGGCGTTGGTTGGTGAGCCAGTTCTCAATAGTTTTAAATGTATTTTGGGTTAGGATTTGCAGTTCGGATGGGGAGGTGGCTGAGCGGATCAGAGTGGAATCATCTGCATATTGAATACATGTAGCTTTAGGGATAGCAGTGTGAAGGTTGTTGATAAAAATAGGGAAGAGTAGTGGACCTAGTATGGAGCCTTGAGGGTCACCAAATGTGAGAGGTAGCTGGCTGGAGAGTTTGCCCTGCCATGGTACCGCCTGTTGTCGACCAGTCAGGTAGGACTGGAACTGCTGGATTGCGTGCTTATTGAGGGAAATAGATTTTAGAGAAAGAATGAGAAGTTCATGGATGACCATGTCAAAGGCTTTTGATAAGTCAAGAAAGAAGGCGGAGGATAGCCTATTTTCATTCCTGTGTTGGTTTATGGCGTTAGTAAAGGAAAGGAGGGCTGAGGTGCTGTGGCATGGCCCGAAACCATGCTGGGAGTTGGATAGTAAGTTATTCTTTGTAAGGTATTGCATTTGTTGCTTGTGTACACATTTCTCCATCATTTTGGCTAGTGGGAAAAGAATGGCAATGGGTCTGTAGTTGGATATGTCTGTAGAACGTCCACCTTTATGGAGTGGGATGACATGAGATATTCTCCAGAGGGAGGGGATAGCGGTTTCAGATAAGGCTCTGTTGATAAGGATAGATATGGGATATGCAATGGCATCTGCAGCTATTTGTAGGTACTCTGCAGGGAGGAGGTCAGCAGCGAGGGTGGTAAGTTTTAGTTTTTTTATAAGTGTTTTGATAAAACTAGTGGATATCAGTTGGAAGCTGAATTGGGTGATTAGTGGATAGATTAGGGGTGTGGTTAAAGATTGTGGGGGTTAGTTGATTTGCTAGGGATTGGATTGTTTCAATGAAAACGTTATTATAAGTGGCAGCTATGGTCTCTGGGGAACTATGGGTGTGGTTAGCCAGGGTTGAGGTGGTAGAATGATCTGGGTGAAGTAGTTTATTTAAGCCTGCGCAGAACTTTTGAGGGTTGTTTTGGTGTTTTTGTAGAAAATTTTGGTAGAAGTTTTTTTATCTAGTAAAATAGATTTTTTTGTATCATTCCTGAGTTGACGATATTTTAGATGGTCAAGTTGGGCTTTAGTTGTTCTCCAGCTGGCCCAGGCTCTGTTTCTGGTTTTGATTTTAGATTTGGTGCTGTGTTTGATCTAGATTTTATTGTACGTGCTGGAGCATGGGAATCAAGGATACTTAGGAATTTAGTGTTAAAGTGAGCTGCAGCCTCTTCTAATGGTAGATGTTTTAGTTTTGACCAGTCAATTGCTTTTAGTTTGTTTAGGAATATAGCAGTGTCAAAGTTTTTCCTATTTCTAAGTGTTTTATATGTGGTCTGGTAAGGGTTTCCTGCCCTATGTTTTATGATATAGGTTAGTACATGTTTATGTTTATGTTTATGTTTATGATATAGGTTAGTTAGAAAAATATTTAAAAAAATGGTGCACAATGATTAAGTTTAAAACAGACAAAGAAGGTATGAATGGGGAAATGAAAGAGTTTCAAAAAATAATGCTATGGAAAGTGAAAATAGAGGAGAAAGAAAGCAGGAAATGATGTTATTTGAACATAATGGGCAAATATTATTGTGTTTATCCCTGGGAAATTTTGAAGAAGGAAACAAACTATAAAAGGGAGTGCAGAATGGTGTAAAATATATAGAATGTAAAGATTTTTATGGAGATTATGAATAAAAAATTGCCGGTGAAAGCAAACATGCCATATAAAAATAGAAGAAAGAATATGTAATTATTGTGGAGAAGGTGAAACAGTGAAACATGTCTTTTTAAAATGAAAAAGAGGGCAGAAACTATGGGAAAAGTTATGTGAAGAGAATTACTTTAAAGGAATTGAGAAAGTGAAAATATAAACATAAACATGTTGGAATGTAGGTATTATAAAGGTAAAAGAAAGGAATATGTCAAGAAAATTAATAGAGTTCTATTTTATATTATATGGACAATATGAAATGAAAGACTGAATGAGACAAAATTTAATGATTTTGGCTACAGGTAAAGGGGTGTGTGTGTGTGTGTGTGTGTGTGTGTGTGTGTGTGTGTGTGTGTGTGTGTGTGTGTGTGTGTGTGTGTGTATACACACACACACACACACACACACACACACGCACACACACACACACACACACACATACACACACACACACACACACACACACACACACACACACACACATTTTATGTGTGTATGTGTCTTGAAGACAAAATGAATGAAAATTCCAAAAATGAAAACAAAATCTAGCCTAAATGTCGAACGTCATAAACATGACCCCACAAACCCCCTGCAAATTATATATACCAACTCTGAGATCACATTACAGTGAGGAAAGGGGGTAAGTTCCCTGATCCTCATTGTACAGTGATTTCTGTTCACAATGCCGAACCCATAATAACTAATCAAGCTTTATGTTCGTTATTATGATGTCATATTATTCCAGTTTGGCATTATGCAACTTTGAAAACTGCCTTTCATCCACATTATGTTCAGGACTCGAGCCTTCGGAATTTAGATTTTATATATATATATATATATATATATATATATATATATATATATATATATATAGATTCACTTTACATGCTCGATATTCTCAAATACTGAATTTCAGAATCTCAAGTCCGTAAAGTGTAAATCCTAAAAGATCGAAAACCCAGAAGTGCGAAATTCAAAATTGTGACTTCTATACTACAGACACACCACACACATACACACACCTGCCTCCCCACACACAAATACACAACCCTATTCTACATATAACGAGGGGGCAAGCCCCTCCACGCCCCCCACACCCCCCCACTTAAATATACTAACTCCAAGTTTGCACTACATACACAAACACACAAAACACCACCACACAAGCTACACTCCCCTTGCACACACACTAGAGCCCCTACCCAAAACCCTTAAAACATAAAAACTTACCTGAATCCATAAACACAGCACAACATCAGAGCCGCTAATTCAACATCTCCGAAATGCGAGATTCTGAATTTCGCATTTCTGGGTTTTCGATCTTTTAGGATTTCCACTTTATAGGGTCGAGATTCTGAAATTCGATATTTCAGAATTTCGAGCATGTAAAGTGAATGCATATATATATATATATATATATATATATATATATATATATATAGCATGTATAAAGTTATACCTCAGTTCTATATATATTATTGTATGTAACATATTGAATGCGTCTGATTTGCACTAGTTATACCTTGTTATTTCTTTGATTTCTCTCATTGTTTATTAACGTTTTGTATGTCCTTCTTCTTTCTATATTCGGAACTTTTCTTGAATCTCCTCAGTTGGACCAAACCGGTTAACGAATGTCAAATAAAAAATAATAAATAAATATATATACAAACACGGTTCCCCATTATAATCTCGAAATACTGAAATCTCAAATTTCAGTAAACCGAGACCATAAAGGCGAATGATTCAAAATACCGAAACCCAAAACCACAAACCTACCCACAGCATACACCACACAACACATACACCATTTTACCCACACTGTGAAAACTAAACAACCCTACACTACAAACAAGCAGGGGGACAGGCCCTCCTGCACCCCCCATGTGGGGGCCTGTGCCCCCTCACACCCCTACTTATATATACTAACTCCGAGGTTGCACAAAGACAGCAAACTCTCACCCAGACATTCTACAGTCTCTCGCGCACACACACACACACACACACACACACACACACACACATCACACATATGCAAAGATCAACACATCCAACACTTACACACTTATACTTTCACCTGTCTACCCTAATCCATACGTGCAACTTACAAACACACTCACATGCACTCCTTTACCTTAAATTGCACGTAAATCCTCCACTGTCTCCTCTTCAGTTTTTCCCTTGAAACTAAACTCGTAATCTAAGCACTCAGAAAGCATCCTACAGTCCAGCACTTGCTCAGACCTAATTGCAAGCACTAATATACCTTGACACTTGATTGCCCAGCAGGCCAAGGCTCTTTATTCACCCCTCACCAACCAATTGACTAAGCAGCTCACCCTACTATTCAGGCATGACCAAAGGGCAATTTCAGGTGTACTCTCCAGTCCAGCTGGTGAATCTGGGTATCCTGAGGCAATCTTACAACTGCCTGATTTACACCGACAACCCTCTCCTCCTACCACAAAACACTAACATATGTGAGAGATGCAATTATACAGCCAAACTGGAGGCTAAGCTCTCACCACTCAAGACTGGAACAGACAGTCAAGAGGAGAAGGTTAACACTTGCACCACACCTCTAGTCACACATAGACCTACTAAACCAGCACTGGCAAAAAATACACATAAATAAACAAAATTATACTCGGAGGCTCTAAATGAAAACCTACAAAAGCATCAGAGACCTCCAAAGCAGACACCCAAACAACCTCCACCTCCCATCACAAACCAGAAAACACATAAAATACAAAATCAGTGTGCCACACAATCACAGCCCTTAAGGTGAAATAACATACCTAACACACTAGTAACAGGTGACTCTATAGTCAGGCACACTGATGTCCTACTCACTAGGCTGGACAGGGAGAAGGTTACTGTTAGCTGCCTGTCAGGAGCCAGAATCCGCCACATAACACAAGCACTCAGGTCACTCCAGAACAAGTACAAATATGACTCTCTCATTGTTCATGTTGGTGTGAATGACCTGAGATGTATCTCCCTGGACTACATGAAAAGAGACATGGAAGAGTTCTCTGATCATGTAGCCCTGGCAGGTATGACCCTGACCCTGAGTAGCATCCTGCCTTCATCAAGAATGATACCTCAGTATAAATAAAAAATGGTCAATTTCAACAACTGGCTAAGCTTCTGGTGTCATTCAAAGGGGATCCAGTGTCTGTCAGCCAGGGACGACATACTCGACAAGCCGCATTGCTTTGCAAGAAACAGCTTGCACCTGTCACCCCTAGACTTTCAGATACTGGCAAAGGCTCTTGCTGCCCACATAGTGCCTTTTTTAGGCAAGGCTCAAAAGTCAAACCCACCTCCGTAAACAGCATAATTAACAAAAAAACTGATGGTTATGCTACTCAACGCCAGGAGTTTAACTCTCAAAATGCACGCACTCAAAGTACTCCTCAGTATGGAGAACATCAACATCTGTGCAGTAACTAAAACCTGGTTCAAGGCTCCAGACAGCACCCCAGCACTACCGGACTACAACTCATACCACATGTTTCGGCCACAGAACACGGACCAAAACACAAAAGGAGGGGGTGTATCCATATTCATCAAGGATATCTACACCTCCAGGTTAGTGGTGCAGCATGATACCTCTGAGATCATCCATGTGCAACTAACATCGGGCAAATCTGCAATGCAAATTGTGGCCTGCTACAGATCACCCTCCATGACCCAGGACCACCACTCCGCCTTTCGGGAGACACTGGAAAACATGAAGGTCCTACCGAACACCCTGATATTGGGCGATTTCAATTACCCTACCATTAACTGGGAAAACTATTCGAGTACAAACTCCCAGGCCCAGCGCTTCCTAGAATTCATCTACTCAAATGCCCTGGATCAACTGGTAAACTCCTCTACCAGAGGTGAAAACATATTGGACCTGGTCATCACCAACATGGGTGACAGGTGTTCCACACTGGAGGTCAACCCATCACTGGTTAGATCAGATCATAAACTAATCACTCTGGATGTCCACACCCCACCACCACCCCCAACTAAGGAAACCACAGTAAGAAACTTTTCTAAAGCAAACTTCACCTTACTTAAGACAGAGGCAGTAAGTTTCACAGCCACCACGCTAAAGGATAACACTGTCCAAGATGCAGAAACCTTTACAAATGCACTCTATGAGCACCTACAAGGATGCATGGATTGTGCCATCCCTAGCAAAACCAAGACACACTCCTCTAAGAGAAGGAAACCAGTCTGGTGGACCCCTGCCATAAACAGGCTATACAACAGAAGGAGGAAACTAGTTCAGAAAAAAAGCAAATCCCAAGAAGGAAAGGCATACCTGATCATTATCAGTAAGAAACTATGGTCCCTCATAAAATCATCCAAGGCTAACTTTGAAAGAAAAGTAGCCAAGGATTCAAAAGATAACCACGAAGCCTTCTTTAGCTATGTTAAGAATCTAAGTGGCAACTCGCAGATATGCACTAAGCTAGTGCAAAATAGCACAAAATATACTTCTTCTTTCGGTTTTTCCCAGTTAGGGGTAGCCACAGCGGATCACCTGTCCGCTCATGATTGGCAGTGGAGTTTTTACAGTGTTGAGTTGCCAGCCCGGCGCCCAACCTTCTACTGAAGGCACACACATGCACGCACTCATTCCTAGGGCCAATTTAGAGTATCCAATCCACCTACAGCATGTCTTTGGGATGTGGGAGGAAACCAGAGCACCTGGAGGAAACCCATGCGACCACATGGAGGGCATGCAGACTCCGCACAGAAGGCACCCCAGCTGAGGATCGAACCAGAGAATCTCTTGCTGTGAGGTGGCAATGCCACAGTGGCCACCCATAGCACAAAATATACTGAACCTACTGATATTGTCATCATCCTAGATTCTCCCCCTCTCACCCCCAAAAGGGCCCACATCAATACCGGAAAAGTGTAGTGTCCCAGAAATCAGAGATGCACAGGTGAAAACAGCCCTTTTAAAAGCCAAAAACACAGCATCTGTGGGGCAAGATGGTGTCCCAGGCTGTGTCTTGCACAGACTACAGAACAAACTAACCCCCCACCTAAACATACTGTTCAACCTCAGCCTCTTCACAGGCTACGTGCCCATAGAATGAAGCACAGCAATGGTTATTCCACTCCACAAAGGAGGGGCCACAACTAACCCTGGTAACTATCACCCCTTAAGCCTGACTAGCCTGGTCTGCAAGGCTATGGAGCGCATCATCATGGAACTCATTAACAAAGACATTGGGAACCTCCAAACACTTGAACTGACCCAGTTCGACTTTGTTAAGGGCAGATCATACCTACTAAACCTGGTTGACTTCTTCGAGACAGTCACCAAGGCCATAGATGAGGGAAAGGTGGTTCACACAGCCTACCTTGACCTTGCCAAGGCTTTCAACACCATTCCCCACTCGGGTATTACAGAGAAACTCACCAGCCTGAACATAAACCCCTACGTCACGAGATGGGTTGCCAACTGGCTTACAGACAGAACTCACACGGTAAAAATAGCAGGCTCCAGGTCTAACTCTAAACCAGTCACAAGTGGCATCCCGCAAGGCTCTTTCCTGGGACCCCTACTGTTTGGCATATACTTCTCAGAAGTACAGGCAAACACAGCAGGACTACAGCTAACCAAGTTTGCCGATGACTGCAAACTGGGAGCCATAACTGACTCTCCGGCTGACACGGACATCCTCCAAAAGGGCCTTACTGAGATGTACACCTGGTGTTAAAGTCATGGCTTCAAGCTAAATGCCAAAAAATGCATAGTCATCCCGTTTGGAAAAAACAAAGCACCCACAAATTACCACATAGGTGGCAGCCCCCTTAATACAGAAGAGGTAATAAGAGATCTGGGGATCCAGGTAGATTGTAATCTCTCCTTTGACAATCATATTGCCAAAGTAGTTAGGAAATCTTCCTATATGGCCCATCTAATTACTAGGGGGGTTCGCATCTAGAAATTAAGAGGTTATAGTGCCCCTCTACTCGTCACTCATCAGACCCATCATAGAGTACAATGCCCCATTTGGAATGTACCTCACAAGACACTTCCAACAGCTGGAAAGACCACAAAAGTACCTCACCAAGAGGATTACTGGCATCAAATACATGTTCTATGCAGCCCAGCTGAAAAAACTCCGGCTGTACTCAGTGGTATATCGCTTACTCAGAGGTGATCTCTGCCTGACTTACAAAGCCATGTCCAACTCAGAATTGATGGACACGCTCCACCTAAAGAAATCCAAGTCACATAGGACCCCTGCTTATCAACAAATATATTAAATATGTCATTCACTACACTTTATAGTACATCCTATAGTATATTTTGCAGTATATGTTTACACAGTATGATATTCATATGGCCATATATTAGACTTTATAATCCTACACTCATATCTTTATATTTTTATTTTATGTTGTCTCATTAGAATAGTTTTTATTTATGTCACAGATTGATATATACAGTATTAGTATCTAATATATTTGTATTCCATGTTGTTTTAATAGGATAGTCTTTATTTATGTCACAGGTTGTTATATACAGTATTAGTAATCCAACAAGGAACACAAATAGACATTGAACACAATAAGATAAAATTACTTGTGATTATTTATATTAATTGTATTCATCCTACTATATTTATACCCCAGTATCATATACTTATGAGGTTTTAGAACATGAAATTAATTGATATTCATATATATGAATTTTTATATTAACAATGTATTATATGTAATGTTGTATTATATTAACATAGCAGCGCTATCCCATACTAACAGGCTAACTAAAGACAATTTTATAGCTGTCACTTTAAATGAGGGAATTAAGCTTAATTATTTAATTACTCAACTATTAGCAGACAAGAATATTGTTTAATTGATCAATGAAATGATTGAATAGAGTATATAAGCTGAAGGTTTTCACTTGAATAATGTAACCTGATGAAGCATACTCGGTGTATGTGAAAGCGCTTGTTCTTTTTACTTCGTGGTGGATTCCGTGGTTTTCATTCAGATCTGGGGACCCAGGTAGATTGTAATCTCTCCTTTGACAATCATATTGCCAAAGTAGTTAGGAAATCTTCCTATATGGCCCATCTAATTACTAGGGGGGTTCGCATCTAGAAATTAAGAGGTTATAGTGCCCCTCTACTCGTCACTCATCAGACCCATCATAGAGTACAATGCCCCATTTGGGATGTACCTCACAAGACACTTCCAACAGCTGGAAAGACCACAAAAGTACCTCACCAAGAGGATTACTGGCATCAAATACATGTTCTATGCAGCCCAGCTGAAAAAACTCCGGCTGTACTCAGTGGTATATCGCTTACTCAGAGGTGATCTCTGCCTGACTTACAAAGCCATGTCCAACTCAGAATTGATGGACATGCTCCACCTAAAGAAATCCAAGTCACTGCGAGCCATGCGCTCTAGTAAGCTAAACCTCGCCACAACAATAAATAGAACATGCTGAAGTACATATATATAAAGCTTTGTAATAACGGAAAATGGTTGTAAAAGATTGTAAATAATTGCAACTGTGCACAATATGTAAATAATGTAGATATTGCAGATAATGTATTTAATAACACTCTCCACTTGCCTCCTCTCATCCGTCCCACTCTCAAGGAGACTCCCTATGCTTTGGAACAAAATTCCTAACTCCATTAGAGCCCCTCACTCTCTTCAAGAGAAACCTTGACGAGTGGATGGGTAATAGAAAATACATCCCTGGGATCACTTCATTGACAGAGGCAAAGTTAATTAATCAATGGGGCACCAAAAGCCAACACACTCTGGCTAAGCTTATAAATGCCCTCGGGCAGATAGCCTAATACCTGCCTATGAACCTATGAAATCCACTCAGTACACCAAACACCACCCCAGCCAAACACTACCCGTAACGTAGCGTAAATGCATAACCGCAAATTCGAGATATTCTGATTTGCGATTATGCATTTTCGCTATTTTGCAGTTTCGCCTTTATAGTCTCGGGATACTGAAATTCGAGATTTCAGCATTTTGAGATTATAAAGGGGAACCACAAACACATATATAAAGATATACTCTGTAAAGGCTGAAGATCCGAGGCGCTAGAGGAGTCTGCATTTTATGCTTTGTATTTGCTGCTAACCAGAGTTTATTGGATCCAGCGGGTGCTTATTTTATCTGTTTTGTGGGACTACATTGTGGATATACTACTGGACTGGACTATAATTTTAATAAAATATAAAGGTTCTGGCTTCTTTCCTTGTGTGGTGGTGAGCTGTTTGGTTTCCAGTTTGTGGTGAAGTACATATATATTAAGCTTTGTAATAATGGAAAATGGTTGTAAAAGATTGTAAATAATTGTAACTGTGCACAATATGTAAATAATGTAGATATTGCCGATAATGTATTTAATAACACTCTCCACTTGCCTCCTCTCATCCGTCCCACTCTATATATATCTTGACGCTTGTATGTTGTCAGCCCTGATTGACTCTATTTTACATTCATTCACCAAATACTAAAACTATCCTTAACTGCTCTTATAAACAGACGGTTTCAAAATGTACTGTCTTTAGCTTGTAATGGTTTTTGTAGTGAACTGCTGTATGTTTCAGCATTTATTGTATATTAGTCTGTACTGGTTTTGTATAGATCTGCTGTTTGTTTTTGGATGGCACCACCTACTGGTTCTCAGCTGTATGGTACTATACTGAATTTGTACTATGCTATACATGTACATGGTCTGGCAGGGTACTATTGTATATTTTCAGATTGTACTTTTAGCCTCCACTGTAAGGTGCTGTACTGAACCTGTACTGTGCTGTGCTGCACATTTGTACTGTATCCTTATAGTCTATGATTATTGTTTGTCACATATTATACTATATACGTATTGTGTAATTCTTACACTCCAACTTTACCTTCCCTCAGGAAATATCATCAAATATAACTCCCTCTACTATCACTAGGGAACATGTCCTTAATCCTCACTTTAAGATCAAGAACACTGCATCAATGGGCCCAGACAATATCCCAGGATGCCATCTAAATAGCTTGAAAGATGACCTATCAGGGCCTCTGGAATTAATATTTTACTGTAGCCTCCAAACAGGCTTCATACCTCATGAATGGAGAAAGGCAACAGTCATCATTTTGCACAAAGGTGGGCCATCTACAGACCTTGGAAACTACAGACTCATAATTTTCACTAGTCTTATATGTAAAGCCATGGAAAGAATTACTGTGGAGATAATCAATAGAAATACTGTATAGTAAACCTCCAGACACTGGACCCAACCCAGTTTGGTTTCATCAAGGGCAGATAGGTTCATAGGTGTGTACTAGACTAATCGCCTTGGGGCCGTTACAAGCCTAACCCATAAGATTACCCTGGCATCATGCCACCCGACCTTATTTCCCAGTGCCTCTGTTGAGTAAAGCCACAAGAGTGATCCCCGGGGTGAATTTTATATTTCTCATCCACTCATTAAGATTTCTCTTGAAGAGGGCCAGTGAGGTGCTCTGCTTGATATGTATGGGAAGTCTATTCCATAGCATGGGCAGTCTCTGAGTTATGAACCTGTCCCTCCAGCAAGTTCTATTGATTGTGGTAATGAGGGTGAGGTCTCTTGAGCGTGTGGTGTGGAGGAATTGGGATTTCTTTAGATGTAGCATTTCTAACAGAGCTGGGTCAGACATGGCTTTGTAAGTTAAGCAGACATCGCCTCTAAGTAGGCGATATGAGACAGAAAATAGTTGGAGTTTTTTTAGTCTGTCCATATAGGACAAATGTTTAAGGCTAGGATCCTCTTTGTGAGGTACTTTTGTGGCCTCTCCAGTTGTTGAGTGAGGTACATGGCAAATGCGGCATTGTACTCAGTGATTGGCCTAATGAGGGAAGAGTAGAGGGAGACAATGACCTCTTTCTTCCTGGATGCAAAACCCTTAGTAGTGAGATGTGCCACATAGAAGGACTTTCTGATCACAGTGGCAATGTGGTGGTCAAAAGAGAGGTTGCTGTCAACCTGTGTTCCCAGATCTCTTATAATGCCTTCTGTGTTCAGTGGACTACCATCAATGTGGTAATTCATGGAAACTGGGTTTTTCCCAAAGGGGATGATGACACATTTTCCGGCATTGAGCTTAAGGCCATGGTTCTGACACCAGTTGTTGGTCTCAGTGAGGTCTTTCTGTAGGATGTCAGCATCACTCGGGTAGTTAATAATAGCTCCCAACTTGCAATAGTCTGTGAACTTTGTCATCCACAGTCCCTTCGTGTTGGCCTAGAGGACCCAGTACCGAACCCTGTGGGACTCCACTCGTGACTGGTCGGCAGTCTGACCTGGAGTCAGCTACTTGCACACTGTGGGTTCTACCTGTGAGCCAGTTTGCAACCCACCTAGTGATATAGGAGTTGATGCCTAGCTTAGTGAGTTTTTCTGATTCCTGAGTGGGGAATGGTATAAAAGGCCTTGGCCAGATCAAGGTAGGCTGTATGACCTACCTTTCCTTCATCCACAGCTCTGGTGACTGATTCAAAGAAGTTGATCAAGTTGAGTAGGCATGACCTACCCTTCACAAAACCAAATTGTGTGGGATCCAGAGTTTGGAGATTCCCTATATCCTTGATTATTAGGTCCATGATGATACGTTCCATAGCTTTGCATATCAGACTCGTTAGGTTAATGGGGCGATAGTTCCCAAGGTCTGTAGTCACTCCTCCTTTGTGGAGAGGGATGACTGTAGCAGTGCACCATTCGGTAGGGACAAAGCCTGAGGTGAGGCTGTGATTGAACAGGACACACAGGTGAGGTGCTAGTTCACTCTGTAGTTCATGTAGAACGCAGCCAGGGATATTGTCAGGTCCCATAGAAGCTGTATTCTTGGCCTTGAACAGTGCTGTTTTAACCAGTGCAGCAGTAATACTGGGTTGCTGGCAATCTACTGCTACTGTGACTGGTCCCTTTGCGGGGGAGAGGGGTAAAGTTGCCACTGAATCTGTCGGCCAGTACAATGGCAATATCTGTTGGCTCGGTATAGGAGGTACCATTGTGCAGTAGCTCAGAGCAAATCTGGGTATTGCCATGGAGATTCTTTACATAACTATAGAAGGCCTTGTGATTGTCTTTACTGTCTGCTGCAATTCTGTTTTCATAGCTAGCTTTAGAGGATTTGATGAGGGATCTCAACTTTTTGTTGAGGCTGATAAGGGAGTTTTTCCAGTCTTGGGACTTCACCTTATTCCACAACAGTTTCCTCCTTCTGTTGTAGAGTTTGTTTATGGCAGGGGACCACCAGACTGGCTTCCTTTTTTTGGAGGAGAGCATCTTGGTTCTGTTGTCATCCTAGTGAATTTCTTTGAGACGGTCACCAAAGCAATGGATGAGGGCAAAATCATTCACACTGCCCACCTTGACCTGGCCAAGGCATTTGACACAATACCCCACTTGGGCATTATTGATAAACTCAAGAAGTTAGGTACAAACCCATATGTCACCCAGTGGATAGCCAACTGGCTCACAAACAGGACCCAGGAAGTTAGAATTGGGGAGTCCACCTCTACAAAAGAGGCAAATCACAAGCCGAGTCCCTCAAGGATCAGTCCTTGGACCGCTCCTTTTTGGCATTTGCTTCTCAGAAGTCAAGGCCAATGTCAGTGGTCTCTGGCTAACTAAATTTGCAGATGATTGCAAATTAGGAGCTGTCATTAAATCTCACACTGACACAAATGTTCTCCAGGAGGGGCTGACACAGACAAACAACTGGTGTCAGAGCCATGTTCTAAAACTAAATGCCAAGAATTGCATAAAAGCATTCTTTGGGAAGTCATCCATCCCTGGTAACTATTATATTGACAACACACCCCTTAGAGTTGACCCAGTAGTCAGGGACTTAGGGACACACATAGATAATAATCTAGCCTTTAACCATCATGTGTCTACAGTGGTGAGGAAATCATTCTATGCTGCGCAACTTATAAAAAAAAGGTATGGCATCTAAGTCCTAGGAAGCCATTGTTCCACTGTATTCGGCATTCATCAGACCTTTTGTTGAGTACAATGCCCCCTTTGATATGTACCTAACCAGGTATATGCAACAATTGGAACATCCAGCGAGGTTCCTCACTAAAAGAATACAGGGTGTAAGCAAAATGTCCTCTACAGACCCCCCCTCAAGGCCCTACCCCTGTCCCCTGTATTCTGTCTCCTACAGGCTTTTGATGGGAGATCTATGCCTGGCATACAGGGCATTGTCAGACCCCACTCTGATGGACATCTTGCATACCCACAAAACAAACAGCACCAGAATTACCCATTCTAAATACTTAAACCTTGCCTGTGATATAAATAGGACCGGCTGGAGAGATAGGTATGCATCCCAGAGACTACCACATCTATGGAACAGGCTCCCCAACCATGTGTAGCAGAGTTCCTCCCTAACACAATTCAAGTGCAACTTGGACAATTGGATGGGAAACCAGATATTCATCCCTAGTTTGGCACCTATGTCTCTCTAATGAACCCATGTAACTTGTAAATGGTTCAGCTCCCATGCCCATGCTTACACTTATCAAGGGTGTCAGAATTTGTCAGAGATTTGGGATGCATGGCTAGGCTTAAAAAGGCCCTTGTGGTTGTTAGCCTAGTAAACACCTATGAACTATGAACCTATGTTTATGGAGTTTTTCTCCATGGGTCTCCACTGAAATGTGTTCACCTTGGCCCAGTTGACTATCCTGGTAAACAAATGTAAATAAATAAATAAATAAATAATAAAGGCCCCCTACTCTTTTCAGTAGGAGTTGTGGGATCTTTTAAATCCATGTGAGCTACCACCAACTCAAGCAGATGGGACTGCACATTGAATGTTTGTCTAAGCACTTAGCATGCCCACACATATCACTCACTGAGCATGTCCACACATATTACTCACTAACCAGGTCCACACATATTACTTACTGAGTATGTCCACATATATTACTCATTCCATGTCTCTCACCATCACCCACACATATTACTCATTCAATGTCTCTCACTATCATCCACGCATATAGTAATTTCTCTCACCATCACCCACACATATTACTCATTCAATGTCTCTAACCATCACTCACACATATTACTCATTCAAGGTCTTTCACCATCACTGTGATGGTCACACCCTGGCCCAGCAATTAAGGAGCCTCAATCCTCACCATTAACACCAGAGATGGCTTCTCATATAAGAGGAAAGGATAACAAATACACACTGTAAAGTGCAATTTCCCTTAAGTGCGCACAGAGATCACAGTCAGTCTGGGGCTGGTTGCTCCATTGCTCTCCAGGTCCCCAATAAGACTCCCCACTGGCACAGCTATAGGGTCCAGATCTCAGTCTAGCTGGCAAGCTAACCTCCAGTACCCTCTCTCTCCAACCAGTGCTTTATGTCCCTGCCCAAGTAGCTGACACACACACACACACACACACACACACACACACACACACACACACACACACACACACACACACACACACACTTTGAGATAAGTATTTATATAACTTCACAAACGCTCCTGGGAAAGGCTGACACAGATTCTCCACTGTGCCCCTTTACCCAGACAATACGGTAGTAATTACTGCCACCACCAGCTAATAATTATCAGCTACCCAAAGGCCCTTAAAAGGGTGTTCAGTTATTACTGTGCAATATTATTATCCAATAGTAGTGCAGCATAAGCAATCGTAAGGCTTTGGAAGGGCTTATTACAGGATCACTTATAAGCATGCAATGTACTCTAGAGCTTACTTATCTCTACACAAACCAGCCACAGGTAAAAAGTTTTAAAAATATTTAATAATAAATACTAAAAACACAAGACAATACTACTACACCACAGTGTTATTCAAGAGTTCATAGATCACACAGAAACTTACAATAATTCCATAGTACAGTTCTGACATAACAGTAAAACACTTAGTCTAACTTTCTTCTAATTTCCTGGCTATTACTACAAGAAAACATACTTCTAAGATAACTTACTTAAGACAACTTAAGGCAGTGTTGTAGGTTTGATGTCTAAGATCAAAATGCTTAATAATCTCTGGTTCTCACTGTTTAAATTGAAACTGCAGTTCTGATAAAACATTACATCATTTGTTTACACTTTCCTTGTTCCCAGGCTGACAAAAACTGCCTTTACATTCTTTTACACGTAGAGCAATAAAGGACATTCCATATGTAAATTCTGGTCATTAACGTTAGCCTTAAAACAATATGCAGGATGCTTACTCCAGACTCATCAACTCCAAATTCTAACTTCAAAGGAATAGACATAAAGTAATTTTAATTTAAAAGGACCAATAAGAAATGCTTGCCTCTGTTTTCCTTACAGCAGATGGCAATGTTGCCACATTGTTGAAACAGCATTTCTTTACATTTACGACACAAGCCTGTATTTTACATTTATATTTACAAATGCCAGAATTATGTATCAAATTCTATTTGACCAGGCTGGCAGCCTTCACCCTTCTCTACCAGTCTTCACAATCACCCCTCACATATTACTCATTCAATGTCTCTCACCATCACTTCACTATACCTTTCAACCTCTTACCTCAATATGCCTCTCTTCATTCTCCTTTCGTTTTTTCACAACTTCCATACCTTATGTGGCAAAGGTATCTTGTATAAAATGTATAAAGGTGTATTTATCTGCATTTTATCTACTGTAATCTCTGATAAATCAAGACTTTATGTGGCAAAGGTATCTTGTATAAAATGTATGTGTATAAAGGTGCATTTATCTGCATTTTATCTACTGTAATCTCTGATAAATCAAGACTTTATGTGGCAAAGGTATCTTGTATAAAATGTATGTGTATAAAGGTGTATTTATCTGCATTTTATCTACTATAATCTCTGATAAATCAAGACCTTATGTGGCAAAGGTATCTTGTATAAAATGTATGTGTATAAAGGTATATTTATCTGCATTTTATCTACTGTAAGCTCTGATAAATCAGGTAAATTCTGTTAAGTTCAAAGATATTAAATCAAATAAAAATTAAAAGTTTTTTTTATCAAATACCATGTTTTGATCCCAGATATAAACACTGTTAAACATTTGTTTTACTTTTCTGTCTATATTTTGCCTTTTTATTTTCATAGCTAATTCTGAGTTCTGATGAAGTCCGTTTATGAATAATACTTGGATGAAAGTGCTTAACTAATTCTAACAAAGTCGTTTTCAGTAGTTCAGCTGCATTACATTTTGCATTTGCCATTTGTGGTTAGCTACACTTGTGTACAATCTTAAATCTGAAAGTTGTATTATGTTGGAACTTTTCTCCCCAGACCTCCACTGAAAAGGGTTTCCCACACAGTTGGACTTTCCTGGTAAATTAAAGCAAATAAATACATAAAATAATAAAAGACCTACATCCAGAGCTACCCATGGTGAGATGGATTACAAATTGGCTAAAAGGTAGACCCGCATAGTCCCAACTAGCAGGCATTACCTCTGAAAGTAAAAAAGTATCTTGTGATGTACTCTAAGGATCAGTAATGAGATCCCTCCTGTTGGGAATGTACTTCTCTGACCTTCAACAACTAACCCTGCCCTAGGGATAATTAAATTAGCTGTGTAATTTTTAACTCACCCCTCAATACAGAGAACCTGCAACAAGAACTAAGCTTAAACCATTGCCATGCTGAAAAAGGGTTACAACTAAATACAAAAAAATAAAATAAAATTAGAATCGTTACTTTTGGTGAAAGGTTTCCAGCCCCAACCTATAACACAGCCAGCACCCTACTCCAAATTGACACAACAGAGATCATGGTATCTTAATCAAAAGCTCCCTCTCTTTTGACCACCATGTATCATCAGTAATCAGAAAATCATTCTGTTTAGCACAACTGATGACCAAAGGCATGTCACCCAGGCTGAACAATATTATCTCCATGTCCTCAGATTTAATTAGACCACTTACTGAGTACAACATACCCTTTGCTATATAATAACTGGCTGGAACTCCCAAATTATCTAGACTAACTCCAACTCACCACAACACACAGACATATTTCACCGAAACAAATGTCCAACTCTAATAAAAATCCTTCCCCCTACACCCCCAATAGACCTCTTAGATCCGAAAATCAAAACCTAATCTCTATCCACAAACCAAAACGGCCTGCTGGTCAGCTTCTCCTCTCTTTCTCACTAGGTAAGAAATGGAATTCTCTCCCTTCCACACTCAGGACAATAACTAACTCAGAAAACTTTAAAATGCAGTGCTTCACTTTCTTGCACTCCAAATGGAAATGCTCCTGCTTCTACCCTAAGTCCTTCTAACTACTACCCGAAGGAATGTTTACTCCTTGCCTGCTTATTCTCCCTAACACCCCAACAACTAGTTCCCTGAGCTGTCTCTAGCTCTCTGCAACTCCTTATGAAGATTCTATATCTATCTACCTTGTAAATATTGCAAATAGCATCTTATGTCGAATGTATGCTTTTGAATGGTTTCCTTACTTTAACATACTATATCTATCTTCCTTGTAAATATTGTAAATAACCGCTTTTGTCAAATTAATGCCTGTAAACTGTTTCCTTACTTTAATTGATTGTTTTGTATAAGTTTGCTACACTTCAATTGTTATGATGATTTTTTTCTAAGTGAATCTCCACAGTACAGCGTTCCTGATACATCATAATTGTCTTTTGTCTACTAAGCCTGATACAGAATGTTCATTCATGTAAACTGTACTTTATTTTTGTAACTTACATACTTTTGTATCTTAAATGTTTATGTAATAGTTGGAGCTTTTCTCCCCAGGCCTCCACTGAAAATGGGCACTCATGGGCCTAGTGGACTTCCCCGGTCACCAAACTGAAATAAATAAATAAATAAACATTCAAGACATGCCCAGACTCGAAAGACTTTATTGGTTCCTGTCTATAAAGAGTATTGCCCTAAAGATCCTAGGATATTAAGACAGCCTTAAACTCTATAGGACCAAATGTATGAACCTATGAAAATGACTTTGCTGTGGTGCACTTGTATGGGCTACCTACGCTGCCCATGTTGCAGCTATGGGGCACTTTGATATGTGTGGGAATGTACCAGGCATCTGGCCATGTTGCAGCTATGGGACACTTTGATATGTGTGGGAATGTACCAAGCATCTGGCACACCAGTTATCTGATACTCAGGTGATCACACACTTACCATTGTTATTTCTGATGTGAAAATTCATTATACACCCCCAGCATAACCACACTATGCCTGCATTTAAGCATGCCTAGACCCCATCGGACTGTATTACCATAACTTCTTAATGCAACATACCACTGTGCAATCATGTTATGCTTCTGTCTGAATTCCCCCATATGATTTGTGCTGTGTATTATTCTCAGACTAAGCATTAAGCTACTCGAGTACAGTATATAATGCCAGCTGTAGCACCAATCTGAAATACCCAATTCAGATATGCAGCAATGGACCAGACTCTGTTATAGGTATGGGTTGCAGAAAACTGTTACATTATCTGTGTAAACCCACATGGCTTCCCTCAATCTCTGCTTCCCTTGGACAGGATCTTTTCATTAAAGCAATAAGTAAATTAGGTCATTGCAACAGTCCTTGCCACAGAGACAATAATTTCTAGGAGCTGTCCCATCTGCAATGGCTATGCTGACACACTGCAGTGTTACTTTTCTGTACACCAGTGAATTGCGCACAGTAACCATAGCATTATAAATATATGTAGTGGTACATAACATATGCAAAGTATAGCCTGTACCTTACCCAAACACATGCTGAAATCAGTAAGGATGCATGGTACATCCAGGAGCAGCAATGCCTTATCACGTTGAAAGTTCCATTAACTTTGTTGAATTTATTAATAATACTTCTGACTTTCTGAGTTTTAAGCTAAGTTATTCACAATTAGAAATTGGCAAATATATATAAAAAAGAAGAACAAGTGAATCATTATTTACACAGAGTATGCACCCTAAACATGTATACAAGGGAATAGTAAAGGGGCAGTTTTTAAGAGCAAATATATTAACAGCAAATGATAATGTATTAATGAAACAGAAAGTATAGCTAATGAATTTAAAGAGAGTAGGAAAATAACATGGGCTTAATATGAAAGAAGAGGTTACAGCAGAACAGACGGAAAGGGTTAAGCCCTATTTTTTCAGAGAATAATATGCCAATGCTAGATAAACAAAGGAATATAAATGGAATGAGGTACATTACTAAATATAATTTGAGTAGTAATTATGTAATGAATACTGCAAAGAATAGCTGGTCGAACTACCTCTCCAGAGGTTTGTAAATATATAGATGCAAATCCACACTGAACAGAAGTAATAATCTGAAACAGGAATTTTGCTACAAGGATTTTATATCCATAAATCTGTAATACAAGGAAAGAAAGAATACTTCCCCATGTTATATTTGTTCACTATGCAAGTAAATTTTGAGATATAGATATTTTATACACCCAACAATAAAAATAATAGTTCATTTTAAATGTTTTGCCATTTGTAATACTGACAATGTTGTTTCTTGAGCAGTTTGTGATAAATATCAAAGATGTGATGTAGGGAAAACCATTAGAAAGTTAAAAGAAAGTATTTGTCAGCATTAGTCAGATATCAAATGGAATGTGAATACAAATGCTTTTTCTAAACATGAATGAAATGGATATAAAATATACTTTTAAATTTAATGTGATACAAAATATTTTAATGAATAGAAGAGGTGGAATTATCATTTTAGCTGAAAGGCTGAGTACAAAAGAATTCTTAAATGCTTAAATGTGCACTATAATTTTGGACTAAATACTAGCATTAAACCTGTTTTAAAAAGAAAACACTTAAGGATTATTAAATAAGGAATGTTATGACATAATGTATGTTACAACTTAAAGGATTTTATAGTGTGTGTGTGTGTGTGTGTGTGTGTGTGTGTGTGTGTATATATATATATATATATATATATATATATATATATATATATATATATATATATTTTTTTTTTTTTTTTTTTTTTTTGGTTGTGTTCTGTTTGTGTTCTGATTGGATAATTAATACATGTGAGTATTATTTAAAGCTGTCTGAGTAATGGGCTACATTATGCATTGAGAAAGCCGTATTTTACCCAGAAGCTTTGCTCTCTCTTTTTTGTATTTGCAATAAACATTTGGTATTTGGAGCTCTGCTTTTTAGCATTTTGTGTTTAATGATTTTAACATCACGCTCCTTTTAACAGTTCTGAGGAGTGTTTGTGTATATATGAGGATAAGTGCGTCAGTGTACAGTCTGATGTAAAGATCATTCAGTTCTGAGAATCACGCATTGCTTTTCCTTTTTTAGCACTTGGTACTGAATGATGTAATCATTGTTTCATTCCTAGCAATTCTTTGCAGCTCATATATGCAGTCAGTGTTTTTAACTATTTGCATACTGTGATGTTTGCATATGTTTCAGTCTTGCCACATTATTGTGAAGTTTGGTACACTATTCCTGGCACATTTATTTTTTTCTATCAATCACAAAATGTGCAGTATTTTCTAGTTTTGGACTACAGAACCTGTATGTTTTCACCAGCCACTTTTTGTAGCTTTTGTGTAGCATGTTGTGTGCAGTCTGTGATCATCTTTTACCATTAAGTTGACTTTTTACTAACAGTGTGCCTATTAGGTCCCAATGGCATTAATTCTGGTTAATTAACGACTGCAACTTAATCATCAGGCAGGAAACGTTCAGACTCAGAAAGAAAATCGTATGTTTTATCTGCCACCAGTTTCAGTGTTTATTTTTCTTCTGTAAGTCTGGACGCCCGTACTGAGTTATGCAATGATTAATAGTCATCCTTTTCTGGTTACAGTTTATACATTTCTGTAGAGCCCTGGAGCATGACATTAATATTGTGAGCAGATGAGTAAACAACAGATTCTCAGGTGTGAAAGTTATGTGGGTTTCCACTCATTTCACTTTGAAAAATATTTTGCTTACATCCTGCAGTGGCCCGTAGCACTCCATGCAGTTACTTATGTCTGACAGCTCACCATTTCATGAAGACAATACCAGCCACTCCTGCAAAGCACACAGCCTTATAGTCTCATGCTATTCTGATGATGCAAATGCTGACGTGCTGACTGAGCACATCAAGTCCAGCACATAACATTAGGACAACTGTTGGAAGCCTTTGGTAAGTCTGTCTACACATACAGCAAGAGAGCTCCCCTTCTGTTTGCTAGTAAATAATGCATTAGCAGATCACTTTCACAACTTCTGGGCTGTTGTCATTCAAACAAAAGCATCATTCATCCTGGTTTATAGTTTCTGAAACAGGAGAGTAGACCCCTTTATCTGTAGACCATCAAACCTGAACCACATTGTTTTGAACTGAAATGTTACCAGTCGGCCACTTATAAATGGCTTTAAACTTAATTGCATGTTTGCAGTATATTTTGTTGTAATAAAACTTTTTTTATCTCTGATGTATGCCTTCACTAAAGCAAATGGACTTGCACTTCCTATTGAAACATGTCTATTTAACATAACATATACTTACGGAAAATAAGGAGCCTTAATTCTATAAAGCCAGTAAAAACTGTAAGAAAAACAAGCACTCCCTTTAGAACAATTTAATTTACTCATTTGTAAGAAGGTAAATGGACTAAACAACTGATCTTCTTCCAGGCACAATACAGGCATACAAATCAAAAACATATAGTACAACATAATGAAATAAGTAACATATAATGTGCAGAGTATGTAACAGAGAAACAGCTAGATGAGAACCTAAAAAGGTAGTCGGAGGTTTAGAAAGTATGGCCATAATCCTTTTTTATTTGACTGCAGTGTCAGAGGTGAACAGCTGTACTTTTAATCTCAAAATGTAGCAGCAATTGTCTGAGTTGGTAGGAATGGCTGTCCATTAAAGCCACTTTATTCAGTAACATGTATAAACCACAGATCACATTTCTTAAACTGACTTTCTAATACCACTGAAAATACCTTTCAGGATCTCTATGGAAGTAAAAACTGCAAGAAGAATCCAGCCAAGCTAGAGTTTTTACTGTGTGATGCTGTAAACCTCCTGTAGTGGAAGCTATATGCAAATGACTACTTAAAGACATCAAGTGTTTCAGCTACAGAGCTTCTGAATATCCACAACTTATTTAAATTGTAAGCCAATGTGTTTACATTCAGGCCAATAAAGCCAAATGCAACATATGCAGTGAACATGGATGATTTGAGTTTTTATTCAATTCATCCACAAAGAATAAATAAATTGTTGCATTATATTTCAGAAATACAGGATCTTTAAACACAGCTGATGCCCATAAAGATAAAGGTGCCTGTAAAATATCCCCACTAACATCCTAACCAAAGGGTAAAAATGACACACAGACAAACTTATTCAGTAAAACCTGCCAGAAAAATCCAGCCAAGCCTGAGTTTTCACTGCATGATACTTTAAACCTCCTATAGTGGATGCTTATGGTATATATGCAAATGACCTATTAAGGACATCAAGTGTTTAGTTGTATAGCTGCTTAGTTGCACCAAGTCATTGAAAAAAGTAACAGCATGCAATACATCTATTCCTATTTTATTGAAAGATGTGTGCACAAGAGAGGAAGATCATTGCACAGTGGGGACTGCAGCTGCTGTTGTGCATTCTTGAAGTTAATATATGTTGGGGTTGTGAAGATGGGGTCCCTTGAAAAAATGTTGATTTTTACAGTTGTTTTAGCTGTTCAGTTAATCCTAATTTTGTATGTTTTAATAATAGCAAGTACATTGAACAGTGTGGTGATGATAATTATTCTATCAGCAGCAGTTTTTATTGATTCACATAGGACTTGACAAACACATACATCTGAAGAAGGACCACATGAGTGTTTTACCAGCTGTCAGATCACACTATTAAGGTGACTTTTAACCACTAACCCTAGAAGAGTATGCAGTTACTGGCTGCAGTCCCCAAAGGGCTTTGTTATGCACAGCTACTGGCTGCAGTCCCCAAAGGTCTGTGTTATGCACAGCTACTGGCTGCAGTCCCCAAAGGAAAGGGCTGTGATATACACAGCTACTGGCCACAGTCTCCTAAGGGCTATGTTATCCTCGGCTGAGTGCTGCAGTCCCCGAAAGGTTGTGTTATGCACAGCTACTGGCTGCAGTCCCCAAAGGATTGTGTTATGCACGGCTACTGGCTGCAGTTCCCAAAGGGCTGTATTATGTACAGCTACTGGCTACAGTTCCCAAAGGGCTGTGTTATTTTCAGCTTGTGGATGCAGTCCCCAAAGGACTGTGTTATGCTCAGCTATTGGCTGCAGTCCCCAAAAGGTTGTGTTATGCATGGCTACTGGCTGCAGTCCCCAAAGGGCTGTATTATGCACAGCCACTGGCTGCAGTCCTCAAAGTGCTATGTTATGCACAGCTACTGGCTGCAGTCCCCAAAGGGTTGCATTATGCACAGCTACTGGCTGCAGTCCCCAAAGGGCTGTGTTATTTGCAGCTTGTGGATGCAGTCCCCAAAGAACTGTGTTATGTGCATTTACTGGCTGTTGTCCCCAAAGGGCTGTTATGCTGTTTCTTCCCTTCTATTCATCCATCTCAGACTACAGAATGTGCTAGCACTCAAAAAGCATCCTACAGTCCAGCACTTGCTCAGACCTAATAGCAAGCACTAATATACCCTGACACTTGGCTGCCCAGCAGGGCAAGGCTCTTTATCCACCCCTCACCAACCAAGCGACTAAGCAGCTCATACTACTATTCAAGCATGACCAAAGGGCAACTTCACGTGTACTCTCCAGTCCAGCTGGTGAATCTGGGTATCTTGAAGCAATGTTACAACTGCCTCATGTACACAGACAGCCCTCTCCTCCTACCACAAAACACTAACATATGCGAGAGATGCAATTATACAGCCAAACTGGAGGCTAAGGTCTCACCACCAAGACTGGAACAGACAGTCATGAGGAGAAGGTTAACACTTGCACCACACCTCCAGCCTCACATAGACCTACTAAACCAGCACTGGCAAAAAATATACATAAATACACGAAATCATACTAGGAGGCTCTAAATAAAAACCTGCAAAAGCATCAGAGAGCTCCAAAGCAGACACCCACAAAACCTGCACCTCCCGTCACAAACCAGACAACACATAAAACACAAAATCAATGTGCCGCACAATCACAGCCCTTAAGGTGAAATAACATACCTAACACACTAGTAATAGGTGATTCAGTAGTCAGGCACACTGACGCCCCACTCACTAGGCTGGACAAGGAGAAGGTTACTGTTAGCTGCTTATCGAGAGCCAGAATCTGCCACATAACACAAGCACTCAGGTGACTCCAGAACAAGTACAAATATGACTTGTCATTGTTTATGTTGGTGTGAATGACCTGAGACGTACCTCCCTGGACTACATGAAAAGAGACATGGAAGAGCTCTCTGATCATGTAGCCCAGGTGGGTATGACCCTGACCCTGAGTAGCATCCTGCCCTCACCAAGAAAGATACCTCAGTATAAAGAAAAAATAATCAATTTCAACAACTGGTGTCATTCAAAGGGGATCCAGTGTCTGTCAGCCTGGGATGACATGCTCGACAAGCCGCTTTGCTTTGGAAGAGACGGCTTGCACCTGTCACCCCTTGGCTTTTGAATACTGGCCAAGGCTCTTGCTGCCCCCATAGTGTCTTTTTTAGGCAAGGCTCAAAATTCAAACTCACCACCATAAACCGCACATGTAAAAAAATGAGGGTTATGCTACTCAATGCCAGGAGTTTAAATCTCAAAATGTATGCGCTCAAAGCACTCCTAAGTATGGAGAACATCGACATCTGTGCAGTAACTGAAACCTGGTTCAAGACTCCAGAGAGCACTCCAGCACTACTGGGCTATAACTCATACCACACATTTCAGCCACAGAACACGGACCGAAACACAAAAGGAGGGGGTGTATCCATATTCATCAAGGATACCCACACCTTCAGGTTAGTGGTGCAACATGATACCTCTGAGATCATCCATGTACAACTAACATCGGGCAAATCTGCAATACAAATTGTGGCCTGCTACAAATCACCCTCCATGACCCAGAACCACAACTCCGCCTTTCTGGAGACACTGGAAAACATGAAGGTCCTACCAAATACCCTGATATTGGGCGATTTCAATTACCCTACCATTAACTGGGAAAACTACTTGAGTACAAGCTCCCAAACACAGCGCTTCCTGGAATTTATCAACTTAAATGCCCTGGATCAGCTGGTAAACTTCCCTACCAGAGGCCACAACATATTGGACCTGGTCATCACTAACATGGGAGACAGGTGTTCCATACCGGAGGTCAACCCATCACTGGTTAGATCAGACCATAAACTAATCGCCCTGAATGTCCACACCCCACCACCACCCCCGACCAAGGAAACCACAGTGAAAAACTTTTCTAAAGCAAACTTCACCTTACTTAATAAGGCAGAGGTGGTAAGTTTCACAGCCCCCGCGCTAAAGGATAACACTGCCCAAGATGCAGAATCCTTTACAATTGCACTCTATGAACACCAACAAGGATGCATGGATCATGCCATCCCTAGCAAAACCAAGACTCACTCCCCTAAGAGAAGGAAACCAGTCTGGTGGACTCCTGCCATAAACAGGTTATACAACAGAAGGAGGAAACTAGTTCAGAAAAAAAAGCAAATCCCAAGAAGGAAAGACATCTCTGATCAGTATCAGTAAGAAACTAAGGTCCCTCATAAAATCATCCAAGGCTAACTTCGAAAGAAAAATAGCCAAGGATTCAAAAGATAACCACAATGCCTTCTTTAGCTATGTCAAGAATCTAAGTGGCAACTCACAGATATGCTCTGAACTAGTGCACAATAGCATAAAATATACTGAACCCACTGATATTGCCAACATCCTGGCAGATAAGATTCAGTGCAAACTTCACCTCCCTCTCACCTTCAAAAGGGTCCACAACAATACCGGAAAAGTATAGTGTTTCGGAAATCACAGAAGCACAGGTGAAAACAGCCCTTTCAAAAGCCAAAAACACAGCATCAATGGGGCCAGATGGTGTCCCAGGCTGCATCTTGCACGAACTGCAGAACGAACTAACCCCCACCTAAACACGCTGTTCAACCTCAGCCTTTCCACAGGCTACGTGCCCATAGAATGGTGCACAGCAACAGTTATTCCGCTCCACAGAGGAGGGGCCACAACTGACCCTGGTAACTATCGCCCCATAAGCCTGACTACCCTGGTCTGCAAAGCTATGGAGCGCATCATCATGGAACTCATTAACAAAGACATTGGGAACCTTGAAACACTTGACCCAACCCAGTTTGGCTTTGTTAAGGGCAGATCATGCCTACTAAACCTGGTTGTCTTCTTCAAGACAGTCACCAAGGCCATAGATGAGGGAAAGGTGGTTCACACAGCCTACCTTGATCTCACCAAGGCATTCAGCACCATTCCTCACTCAGGTATTATAGAAAAACTCACCAGCCTGAACATAAACCCATACGTCCCAAGATGGGTTGCCAACTGGCTTACAGACAGAACTCACATGGTAAGAATAGCGGGCTCCAGGTCCGACTCTAAACCAGTCACAAGTGGTGTCCCGCAAGGCTCGGTTCTGGGACCCCTACTGTTCGGCATATATTTCTCAGAAGTATAGGGAAACACAGGAGGACTATGGCTAACCAAGTTCAACGATGACTGCAAACTGGGAGCCATAATTGACTCTCCGGCTGACATGGACATCCTTCAAAAAGGCCTTACTGAGACAGACACCTGGTGTCAAAGTCATGGCCTCAAGCTAAATGCCAAAAAATGCATAGTCATCCCGCTTGGGAAAAACAAAACACCCACGAATTACCACATAGGTGGCATCCCCCTTAATACAGAAGAGGTAATAAGAGATCTGGGGACCCAGGTAGATAGTAATCTCTCCTTTGACAATCATATTGCCAAAGTTGTTAAGAAATCCTTCTATGTGGCCCATCTAATTACTAAGGGGTTCACATCTAGAAATAAAGAGGTTATAGTGCCCCTCTACTCATCACTCATCAGACCCATCATAGAGTACAATGCCC
The DNA here is from genome assembly GCF_019279795.1 of Protopterus annectens. NCBI lineage: Eukaryota > Metazoa > Chordata > Ceratodontiformes > Protopteridae > Protopterus > Protopterus annectens. The sequence goes on from NC_056747.1 coordinate 29,514,649, forward strand.
CATTTGGGATGTACCTCACAAGACACTTCCAACAGCTGGAAAGACCACAAAAGCACCTCACCAAGAGGATTACTGGCCTCAAACATATGTCCTATGCAGCCCAACTGAAAAAACTCCAGCTGTACTCAGTGACATATCACTTACTCAGAGGTGATATCTGCCTGACTTACAAAGCCATGTCCAACTCAGAATTGATGAACATGCTCCACCTAAAGAAATCTAAGTCACTGCGAGCCATGCGGTCTAGTGAGCTAAACCTTGCCACAACAATAAATAGAACATGCTGGAGGGATAGATTCCTGTCACAGAGACTCCCCATGCTTTGGAACAAAATTCCCAACTACATTAGGCAGAGCCCCTCACTAATACTCTTCAAAAGAAGCCTTGACGAGTGGATGGGTAACAGAAAATACACCCCTGGGATCACTTCATTGGCTCTGCTTGACAGAGGCTCAGTTAATTAATCAATGGGGTGGTGAAAGCTGACCCACTCTGGCTAAGCTTATAAATGCCCTCAGGCAGATAGCCTAGTACCTACCTATAAACCTATGAACCTATATTGATGATCAGCTCAATTTAAACAATATTAAAACTGTAGCACAAGTGTAAAAATGGCTCCATCCACCCAGTGCTGTTGAATCACATCATACCTTCGTATGTCATTCCTGGGCTGTGTATCCAGTGGACCTTTTGTAGAGTAGCCACATGACCTTGAGAAGGTAGAAGTGTAAGAAGGGAAATGGTTCAGTGTTTTATGTAATATTCTTTCTTTAGAAGCATTCTTTCTTAGAAAAATCCAAGACAGCGGAAAAAAACCTAAGTGTCAATGGGGCTAGGATCAATATGGATAGTGCCAATGTGGATAGTATCAAGGTGGATAGTGCCAGTGTGGATAGTATCAAGGTGGATAGTGCCAATGTGCATAGTACCAATGTGGATAGTATCAAGGTGGATAGTGCCAATGTGGATAGTATCAACGTGGAAAGTGCCAATGTGCATAGTACCAATGTGGATAGTGACAGTGTGGATAGTATCAAGGTGGATAGTGCCAATGTGCATAGTACCAATGTGGATAGTATCAAGGTGGATAGTGCCAATGTGGATAGTATCAACGTGGAAAGTGCCAATGTGGATAGTGCCAATGTGGATAGTGACAGTGTGGATAGTATCAAGGTGGATAGTGCCAATGTGGATAGTATCAACGTGGAAAGTGCCAATGTGCATAGTACCAATGTGGCTAGGATCAATATGGATAGTGCCAATGTGGATAGTATCAAGGTGGATAGTGCCAGTGTGGATAGTATCAAGGTGGATAGTGCCAATGTGCATAGTACCAATGTGGATAGTATCAAGGTGGATAGTGCCAATGTGGATAGTATCAACGTGGAAAGTGCCAATGTGGATAGTGCCAATGTGGATAGTATCAAGGTGGATAGTGCCAGTGTGGATAGTATCAACGTGGAAAGTGCCAATGTGGATAGTGCCAATGTGGATAGTGCCAGTGTGGAAGAGCGCAACTTGTGCCTAATAAGGAAAGGCACAGATAAGGGATCTGCAGATTCTTAGTAAGCAAAACAAAACAGAGTTGTTTAGTTGGCTATAGTCTGATAGATAAAGTGTTTTCTCATATGCTTTTACAGTATAAAATGATTACAGCTTCTTTGTTTTGGGTGACAAAATCTTGACTGCTTGGTCTCCCACATATGTGTTTTGTTTTACAATAAAATAGATCATTCTACACTGATGAACTATGTTGCATGAAATTATTTCTTAACTATAACATTTGGGGAGGTGACTGAGTAGTAGGAATTAAGAAAACTGTTTAAATTATTTGAATTATTGAGTAATGCAATGTTTGAATCAGTTGATCAGATTACTACTTAAATGACTGCTATGCAATGCAGAGGGCAGTGCTGCAACATTGAATGGCACACAATTTCACCTTTGCCTCTAAGGGAGTTATGTATGTGCTCATTAAAATGGAGTGCTGGTCATTTATACCTCATAATGACCATGCCATTCATTGTCAAAAGGTTACAGAGTTGTATCAAGCTAAAGACGATAACAGCTCTTAGTGGGCATTGTTGACAAGTTTATTTTCTGGTTCAGGAGGAAATATTTGAAAATTCTTTATGCTTATTGCTATTGTTATAATTCTTTTAAGCTTTATTTTATATGCAAAATATTGATAATAAAGCTTCTTGCATGTGATAAAAGTATTACATTTCCAAATGTTCATGTGACAATGTGAGGTATAGCCAGCTATGCTAGGAGAAGTAGGGCAGTGGATGTGTAAAATATGCCAGCATAGCTAGCTGGAGTTTTTTAAAGAATTATATGTCATTTGTATATCAAGCTGTTTTGTACAGCTGCTTGTGCTAAAAATGTATTTGTAAAGTTGCTTGTGTTAAAAATGTACCAACAGTGTGTCCTGCTGGACAGGAAAGAAATATACATGTATGTCAGACTGCACTATTCTAACTATTGAAATTAATATATTATAACAGAGGATAATGGATGAAAAGAGAATAATCTCAGTCTGGCTAGCTTTGACAAATAGTCTGAAATTAAATTACCTGAAAGGCCATAAAGATTGTATCTTACAATTCTGATTGCAACCAGAGACAACATGTTTGTGAAAACAAGGACTAAGAATCCTACTGTATTGTCCTTAGCAGTAAACTAATTGCCATCCTGGAATGGTGGAAGTGGTTTTATGGCTTCTGGATGCTATAACACATCTTAGTAAAGCTCTATCTATGTGTATGGTAACACATATGTGCAAGATGCTGGTTCAGTTTCCAGTAAAGTGGGGTAGTATGAGAACCAGAAGTCAAATGAGCAGATGTATGTGATATCATTCTGTAATCCAGCACTGAAATTATATTTTAATACTAGATGAGACAGAAGTATCAGAGCAATCTGTTTTCTGAAACCTGACATAGAAGGATCACTCAATCACTTCATCTTGTCTTACTTTAGCAAGTAACCAGGGAATAGTAATTATACAGATCAGTTAGGAAAATATAGTCAGATTAGTTAAATACTGTTTTTCTGTAACTGTGTGACTGTCCCTCTGTATTATTTTCAATATTTCTGTGATTAAAACTCTGGGGTTTATTGTAAACAGATACTTAATATTTTCATGATCTTTTCTTAATTATTATTATTAAAAGTATTTAAACTTTTCATTGTGGCTGGTCCTTTAGAGAATATTTTAACTTTTGAGAGTACTTATATTTATTTGGTGACACTGTGGCCACTCCTGAAAGTCTTACTGCATTGGTCAAACACTACCATTTGTTATTAGTATTAGTTTCACTCAGTGTAATTGGGTACCCTTGTAAGAGCCTTAGAGTAGCTGGCTTTGGAGTGTCTGGTGGTGGTAACTACCTTACAGTCTGGGCAAAGGGTAGCAGAGCAAGTAACTCTGTGTCAGACTTTCACAGATGTGTGTGTGTGTGGGTGTGTGTGTGTGTGTGTGTGTGTGTGTGTGTGTGTGTGTGTGTGTGTGTGTGTGTGTGTGTGTGTGTGTGTGTGTGCAAATCAAACCTCAGAGTGTGTGTGTGTGTGTGTGTGTGTGTGTGTGTGTGTGTGTGTGTGTGTGTGTGTGTGTGTGTGTGTGTGTGTGTGTGTGTGTGTGTCAGCTGTTTGGAGCAGGGGCACAGAGCACTGGTTTCACAGAGACAGTGGTAGAGGACTTGGCTTGGACACTTGGATGAGGACTCAACTCTACAGCTGTGCCAGTGGGGACCCTTACTGGGAGCCTGGAGAGAGAGGGGGGGTACCCAGCCTGCGGACTGAGTGTGTTCCCTGTGTGCTCTTAAGTGAAATTGTGCTTGATGCAGACAGCTGCATCTGGAAATGCTGTATGTATCTTTTTGTTTCAAGTGAACGTCCCTCGACAATGTCAGTGGTGAGGATTCTGCTGCTTGATTACTGGCCCAGAGGAGGGACGTCACAGCGTATATTAATGAAGAGAGCACAGTGAGGAAAATGTGCTAAAGAAATTTGGACGAATGTATGATAATCTATTTGAAAGAGGTTGAAATAGAAAGCTATTTCAACTGTCTTCTTATTCCCTCCAGACATTCTTATTGCTCATGAAATTATTTTTGCTAAGTGTCAAAAACAAACCGCATGTGAAGAATATCTGACAGCATGTGAAAATGTGTTTACCCATTTAAAAATCTGTTGCCAGTCATTAAGAAATACTTGACTTGAGTGATCCTACATAACATCAAATGTGGAACTGAGAAGGGAGAAGTTTAAGAAAGGATAATGTTCAGTGTTTTACAGTTTATATAGTCAGTGTTCAGGGTGGCACAGTGGTGCAGTGGTTATCACTGTTGCCTCACAGCAAGAGGTTCTCCAGTTCGATTCTTAGCTGGGATGCCTACTGTGCGAAGTCTGCATGTCCTGCCTGTGTTCTAGTGGGTTTCCTCCAGGTATTCCAGTTTCCTCCCACATTCCAAAGTCATGTGTCTGGAGCATTTCTCCCAGGTCCTCTGCTGAAAATAGGCTCACCCCAGGATTCATGAAGCTTACACCAGGCACAGGCATAGCATAGGTGGTATAATGCCAAATATGGCCGCCGAGCGATTCAGGTACGATCCAATTCCACGTGCACTACTGGTGTACACCAGATCTGCGCAGCCCTCGGCTTAGGTATGCTAATCACCCCATATGCAGTGCTGCACCATGTAAATGAAGGTACATAGCAATACATGAAGTGGTGCAGGCATAGCGTAAGCCCACAGAAATGTAAACCAAAAAACATGGTTTACATTTTTCCAAACAGAACATTGGAGCTATGAAAGCGGACCAGACTCATGTATTACAAAGTTAACATATGCCAATGGCTAAATATACAGCCAACGGCATAAGAAAAGATGCAGAACACCTAAAAAACAACATTTAATGTCATGTCCACAGTAACACAAAGTAGAACCGCAGGGCATGTGTGCGCAAATGGGAACACAAAGACAATAAATACAAATGTCATAAAATCACAATGTAATACAAATCAGGATTTCACCATAATACTCAATGGTATGCATGGTACACCACAACCAAGCTGCAAGGGTTGCTAAGGGTCTGTGACAGTGTTTGGCATGGTAACTATGAATTAGTAGTCAACGCCATGCAAATGAGGCAGGTAATACTGAATCGCAAACGTCTCGCCGGATTAAGGATGTACCATATGACGCAGCGCTACAACACCGAGGAGTGGCTCAGAGGTATACATGACATCAGTAGTGGGGTGTGCCTTCATAGCTGTAAGCACATTGGAGCAATGCAAATCTGGCCTGGCTGTTGCTAAGCAAAGCCGCAGGACAGGGGTGGGGAGGTAGGTATAGCATTGTTTAGCTGAGAGCACATATGGTGCCCGAAAGTGCATGTGTATGGGGATGAAAACATGCCCGAAACCCAGTAAGTGGATGCACGTGCCGTGCACCATAACACAAACAGGAAGGTCAGGGGAAGAAAATAAGGAAATGCCGCAGTAGGGTAATTGGAGTACAACTGAGCAATTAACACCTATTAACTCACAGCGGGCAATTGACGGCAGCTGACAAGTCTGCTCGCAGAAACCTGCAAAACAGAATAGGGGAGGTGTCGGATTGCAAAGAAAGGAGAACTGTCATAGCAGAGCAAAGCAAACCTGCAGTAGACTGGAATAGAACACATTACGCAAGATAAGCCAGGTCTAGGAAAGTACAAATGAAAGCAGGCTGCTGGATGCATGCCAGAAAATGTTAGGTGAAACGTGAAGAAATGTAAAGATCATAGATCATAGATCATAGATCATCACAGATCGTAGATTAGTACTAAGCTATCTGCCCTTGAAGGGCAAGAGGTAATCCATGGCAGTCAAATGTAATTCAACACAAAAGGCACCACAATAGTAGTTCCTGTCGTAAAACACATAAGATACCCTGTAGCTACGATCATACATACACACCCTATGACATCATTGGTGTTCACAGCACAATAGTATAAAGTGTGAAAGCAGCCCACACACACCAGTGTATTCCCAAACACCGCACCATAGGTGTAAACATACAGGGAACTTTTAAAATGTACATGTTGGGAGCTGCCATAGCTGTGATTCATCACCATGTGTTAGAGACTGACGGTGTTGTGGAGGATGATGCTGACAACCACCGCAGGCCCTGGAGGAAGAGAAGAGTGTTCAGACCAAGGGTAACATACCAGGGGCTACATGATCTGGAGATAGTAGAGCATTACAGGGTGGACAGGGACATCTTACAGCAAATAGTTGAGCTGTGCCGGCCATGCCTGAGATCCAGAAACAACAGAGGGGAACCCATCCCAGTGGACACGAAGGTATGTGTAAGCTTACGAATACTAGCCACAGGTACCTTTCAAAGGCCAACTGGAGATATAATGGGGATCTCACTGGCATCAGCATCCAGGTTACTACACCAGTTCCTGGATGCCATGTTACCACATGCCAATGAGCATATATACTTCCCCAAATGCAGGAGGAGTTGGCCAGCAATAAGTATCACTTCCACCATGTGGCACACTACCCGGAGGTACTGGGTGCGATAGACTGCACGCACATACATATCAAGTCACCAACCGGTGAGCATGGTAGGCACTACATAAACCGCAAGGGATTCCACTCCATCAACTGCCAGGTCATGTGCAATGCCCAGGGCATTATCATGGATGTGTGTGCTGGCAGCCCTGGAAGCTACCATGACTCCCATATCTGGCATGCCTCACAGCTGTATCAGGTATTTGTCAGGGGGGACATCCCACATGGCCACATTGTGGGGGATGCTGGCTATGCACTGGAGCCGTGGATGATGACTCCTATCAGAAATGCACACACACCCATGCAAGAACGCCATAATGAGGCACACGCACAAACCAGAATCATCATAGAGCATGTGTTTGGGATGCTGAAATCATGGTTCCGTTGCTTGGACATATCTGGTGGAGCCTTGCAGTACTCACCAGGCACATGTGCCCACATCTTCATAGTATGTTCCATGCTACATAATATGATCCTGTGAAAACAGCTGCAGCAGGGACAAAATGGTGAAGGCCCTCATAGCCCACCGCAATTGCCAAGGCCATCAAAGGCACAGAGGGATTCAGACCACGAACACCTTGTGCCAGCCCCAGTAGGCAGACAGAGGTGTGCCCAATATGCCTATGCCTTGGCAAAGAGGGAATACATACTCTGAAAGTGTTGGCCCCTATGGACTGACACAACTCTCCACCTGCACACACAGTAAAATGCATGGCACACACACACGACCACTGGTAAGTTGTAATGTATAGGTGGGCTACTGTGTGAATCCTACATAGGCAACCCTCAACCACTGTACACACAACAGCTATTGGAACAAGGAATGTCAACACCTGAACAGTACACGTACTTATCAGCATATGTTGGTGCTGTGTGTATAGGTTCCCAGGTACATCGGTAGGTACACGCCCGATTGTCAGAGGCCATACATCAATCGAGGCAAACAGTGTCTGCTGTCACCACAACATTGAGTAACCAACTGTCACTCAGTGGAGCAGAGGCAATTGCGGGATCCTATGTGTGTAATCACTGTTCCCCACACACTCTGCATGGATTCCCTGGTGCGTTAATGAGGGGGTCCACATAATGTAATCATGGATGTCGTGTCAAGGCATGGGGTGTACCCATGAAAGGTATCTGTCACCCCAGCATACTCCACCTATGGTCGTTTGATAGTGTAGCACATTATAGTGTGTGGCTCTCTGTGATATACATACCCAATGCTGGAGCACATCCATTACACATCACATGGACATACCATTAATAGGACTCATCCATATGTAAACTAACTGAGTTACCCATGTCATTGCAGTATGGAGTAACAGCCATAGTATAATCCACATACAAAATGCCATAACACGTGTACAAATCCCGGATGCCCAAGTGGTAAATGCAGTGACGGTCGTGCATGTTCCCGGTCCCACGTCCTGCAAGGGATGTAACGTAATCCCAATGGCACGAATAATGCATGTCAGATGCAGGTCAGCAGATCATGTTTAGCACACGTTAGCGGGAATATGCGTTGCCCAGTGCTGGTAAGCGGCGTTTAAATATGACTATACGGATATGCGCGAAACAGGGCTAAGCTTCTCTGAATATCGCGCAGATCACGGTCAGTGATGTCCAGAACAGGTGAAACCAGCATTATTCACCCCTGTACTAATAGTGCCTGCTCTGAAGGGTAAAACAACCACTGCCAGGAGTAGAACAAGTAATCATATACACAATCACCTAACACTATGGTAGCCAAGATGTACCTATGGCAGGTGTGTAATGTGACAGGTTCAAACACAAACGTGCGGAGTCCAGGAAACAGTATACACCGACAAGTACACAATGAAAGGTGTATTCTGGCTGTCACTCTCTCTGTCAGAGATTTTATATAGATATATATATATATATATATATATATATATATATATATATATATATATATATATATATATATATATATATATATATATAATACAGATAGAAAGGGTGATAGAGAGATATATGTTGATATATACGGATTCACCGTTATCTGCAAATATATAGATAGGTCAACGACATGTACACAACCATGGAGGTACAAATAAATAGGATACTGCCAACTATGGAATGTGTCACATACCGACATGCGTAACCACGAGGCTGAAAGACTGAAAGAACACAGTACTGGAACACTAGAACCACGAGTAATATTATCACGATATGAAGGGACATTTAGTTACCGCTGCCGGTGTTGCATTCCATGTAGGTACTGTGTTCAACTGTGTTTGTGATTGCCGTAGTCTGTGTATGTGTGTGTTGAGGGTGCCATGTATGTTTCCGTGTGACTGTAATGTGTGTGTGTCTGCATCGTGTGTCTGTTAGTGCTAACTCAGAGGTAGATCATTACGGTAGGTGTGGTTATAGCTAGCCGTAGGCATACGGTTACCACCTGTCCCACATTAGGAGGGACAGCCCCTCCCTGGGCAGTTGTGTCCTGACATAAAACATTAAAAAGGGCAAATGTCCAAGATTGTAGGACATAATTATGTTCCATATATTATGTAATAGTTGCATTAAATAGTTATGCCTGTATGTAAGAAACATAAATGATACAAGAAATATGATAAGTAGCCAAAGTCCTACAAGAATAAGTATGTATTCAGGATAAAAGTATGTGCTATCCTGTGTACTGACCATGGGTATGTGTCGGCCTGTAATCACCGATGTGTGTCCTGCAAATGTCCCACTATGGCCATTTGAAAAGGTGGCAACCCATGCCAAAGAGATTCAGTTACCAACACAACTGCAATGAGTGCAAATATCTGGGACAGAAATACACGGGACAGCTGTCATTTAGTAGCATTCCTTTACATATTGCTGTATTTCCGGAGGTATGGAAGTATCAACCTCACCTGCATACTATATAGAAACCAATTAACAACGGCCCAATGTATATGCCTGTAACAAAAGGAGGCCACACACATATATGGAATATGTAGAAATGCAAGCCTCACAAACCTGTATATGCTACGTACACCCACCTACATCCCCCACACATGAAACAATAGCAATACAGACTGTAATAACAGCACAAACATCGACTCACTCAGCAGAAGCGTTAACATACCTTGTGAGAGACACATTTTTAAAGGCGCCATGTGAAATCATAGCCGTTGTATAATGGAACAGACGGCGATGCTACAGGTTTTGTTTGCAATAGTCCCTTATCAGACGGTTGAGATGACAGGTGCACTCACATGTAGAAACACATACTCTAGCCATCACACACAATCCACGGGGGACATGAATCCAAAATATCCGTGTATCTACACATTGCAGTTGCAATTTCACACAACAAAACACATACATTCTCCCCAAAGGTAGGGCAAATGGGCAACGCCCAAGTGGAGAATTCAATTATACCCTATTGTTGCCATGTAATTGGTGAATGGAGTAGCTGCACAGCTGATGTGCATGTAATAATTTACTCAGGAAGACCAATTGGCAGCAGGAAACCACATGTTACATGTATCGACGTATATAAAGATGATTTGCCAGACATTCAAACCGTATGCTCATACCATAGAACTGTTTAAACAGTGTAAGAGAGATAGTTACAAACATTTTGAACACTAACAAGGTATGTAGAACACTCAGTATGTTAGTGTATGTATAGCCTGTTTTGTATTTAATCAAAAGTGTCCGCAATGCATAAAGTGGGAAAAGGTATTATGTAGTGATGTCTTGTTGAGCATAGTAACGCTTGCAGAAATTGTGTGTCCTGCAGTGGGCCACACGGTAAACATCACAGACACCACAAGGGATGCTACATGAGGGCTTTAAACAGAACAATTCCATACCACCCACCATCAGTGGTAGGGTATGTCCAACAAGTACGTGCCATAGCAAGGGATAGTATATGTTGATATAGTGTCACAGTAGGCATGTGTATGGGCATATAACGACAATGACATGCCTAAGGTGGTCCTGCTGTGCAAGTATGCTTTGAATTATGGGATAATATGTAAAATATGTGTAATGTACAGTATTGTAGGTAGATATGTCAGATATTCTACACAGCATAACAGTTATATCATGCAAACAAAAGGTATTGTCTATTGGCATGTACAATACACAATAACAGGATACATATGGCTTGTAGTCACGAGACACTGTAACAGCTAATCTAAATGAAAGAGCTACTCAATTAACCATGCACAAAGGACATGCAATAGCTTCACAGGTTCATAGTGGGGTACTATGCTGTCTGGCAAGTCTATGTGTAAGCCCAACTACAGCGTTTACACCAGCGGCACCTCTCTAGGGTAGTGTCCTGTCTGTGAACAGCAGAGCCATGTGTTACCTGCACCACTGCACAGTACAGCCACTGCAGTGATCCCTGGCGTACATGTGTGTCTCCCATCCACCAAGTGAGGTATCACATGAACAGTGCTACTGAGTGTCCCTGCGTGATGTACATAGGAATCATGTTCCAAAGCATGGTGAGTGTCTGGTTTGGGAATGTAACCCTCAAGCACATCCCACTCATTGTTGCATGTGTGCACATATCCATGAGCATGTTGCTCTCAGTGGCTTTTGCTTATGTCGCTTATGTGGAGTATATCCATGAATATTGTTGTGGACATGGGCCCTGTATGTTCAGCAGAGGTCACTCCTGAGTATGCAGTTTGCAAATGCGTACAGTCGTGGTGTCCGTAGTTCTGCCACATACGTCAGCCTTCAGAGCTCAATAATCCTCATGGCGTGTTAATGTTGTGGTGTGTAAAGCCGTAGCTGTTCTGTAAGGTACACCCTAAATGGGGTGTTCTACCCTTGAATGTGTGTATATGTCAGGAGTTCAGAGATACAATGGGTGCCTATGTTCCAGCTACAAACCCAGTACAGATATCCATGCCACATTAGCCATATGGTTATACATGTGTACTACGATCACGTACAATGTGACATGTATGTAGGGGACTACCACCTATGTGATAGTCAGTGAGTGATTGGTGTAATGCAAAGGGGATGTTCATGCACCTTGTGTCATGCAGCTTGAGGCCATGATATTGATATCAGGTATCCGTCACAGTGACACCCTTATGGAGGGAGTCAGTATCAGCTGGTGGATCAATCATGGTGCTTTGTATGCAGTTGTCTGGAAAGCTAATCAGGGAAAGTCCCTCTGTGCTAGCCTCTACCTCAGGGAAGCATATACCGAACATAAGGGGCCCTATGACTGAGGACTGTGGTATGCCAAGTGTAACTGAAATACAGTAGGTACTATGGTATGCTACCCTCATTGTGTGGGTCCTGTCTGTGAGCCACTTTGCATAACATCCTGAGACATAGGGGTCGATGTGCAGGTGGATGTGTATGTTGTCAATACCAGAATGGAGAACGGTGCTGAAAGCCAATGAGAGGACAATGTAGCCTGTGTGGACCCCCTTACCGTCATCAACTACCCTGGTAACTGTATCAAAGGAGTCCACCAGGTGTAGGAGCAATGCTCTGGCCCTAACAAGTCCAACCTGGGTGGCATCAAAGGACTGGAGCCCACCAATGTCTCTGTGAATGACTTCCATGATGATGTGCCCCATAGCCTTGCAGAACAATCCAGTCAGGCGCATAGGGCAATAGTCCCTCTGGTTCATTGTGGCACCACCTGTGTGGAGTGTGATAACTGTTGCTGTGTGCCATTCAGGGGCCACAATGTCTGATACAGTACTGAATCTGGTGGCCAAGTGGGGAGACATGTCGTTCAGAGGTTTGTGTAAATCACAGCCTGGGATGTTGGCCGGTCACATGGAGTCAGTGTTCCAGGCCTTAGAGAGTGTAGATTAGTACTGTGTAGTTGTGACCACAGGAACACCGCAATGTTCCTGCATGGATTGTGGCCATGTAGGGAGTGAGAGGGTGTAATGTTAGCATTGAACCCATCTGCCAAGATGTTGCCAACATTACTCGGTTCTGTAATGTTCCTGAGTAACTGTCGTATGTCAGAGTAGATGTGGGTATTGGCATTGATTACTGACATACCTCCATAATGCCTTGTGGTACACCCTGGAATGTGTCGCAGTAATGTTTACATAGCTAGGTTCGGAGTGTGTGATAAGGGATCCAGTTGCCCTACTGCGGCTGACCAGTGAGCTACCCCACCCATGGGATTGTACTCCACTTTGCAACAGCCTCCACCTTTTGTTGTACATTATGTCCATGGAACTGGACCCCCAGAGTGGCGTCCGTTATCTGGTTGGTACTATCATGGCTCTGTTTGGAATAGCATGATCCATTCAGTCATGTAAGTGCTAATGAAGTGCACTGGGGTATGTTTCAGCATTTGTATGTGCATTGCCCATCTGCACGAGTGTCATGACATTTACTACTGCTGTCATAAGACATCTGTAGTAGGCGTTGTAGTAATCTTGTATTGTGTATGCCGTGAAGGGTGTGGTGCCGGGATGTGGATAACAAGGGTGATTAGCATATGTTCGGAAATCACCAACGAGGGGATAACCCCAGGTGTGGCCCACCAGTCACATGTTGGTAGTGTCCATGTCTAGGATATTGTTGGTCTTGGAGGTGGTGTGTATGGGTTGATCCAGCCGAGTGGAGGTTATGAATCCTGGACAGCATTGGCCTAATGTGTCGGTACATATGTGGCTATCCCAGTTAAGTGTGGGGTAGTGTCAGTCTCACATCAGTAGTTCCTGTCTGAACCCTACTGTCCAGTACACCAAGAAATGAGGGCTGGTAACCGTGGGGTATGTTGTTGAATCCGTAGCATGTTACAATGTGTATAGCAGTTCTGGCCACAGTTAGTGGCACATGGATCACCTCTGATGCATTGTGCTAAGTAACTAGCCAGGAGGTGTGTACAACATAGTGGAATATGGGAACACCTCAGCCGTGGGTGTTCCTGTCCAGGTTACATGACTGAAAGGTGTGGTCTGCGTATAACCTATCAGTGCAGGTGTGCTCTGCAGAGCCTAGAGGCAGGTCCCAGTCACTGCAGAGATATTGAAGTGGTCCATTATAAGGAGTGCCTTGCCTGCGTGAGTCAGAGATGAAGATGTCAAGCATCAAGTCACATGACCCCATGTTTTGCTTGCCTGTTCCCATTCTGGTGGTGAAGGTTATTGGAAACTGTGCAAGACAGGCAGTATAGGAGCAGCAAGTGCCTTACATGTCATCTGTACTCCCAGGGCTGACAGGTGCAGGTCATCTGTGCCAAAGCATCGTGTTTTGTTGACCATGTCAGTCAAAGTGGACTGATACTGGATGCCTGTGGAATGACAGCAGAAGCATAGGCAACTGTGGAAGTGAAACAGTCAGTCATTGTACAGTGGTATCAAGTCCAGATGAATGCATAATGCTCCCCAGGGCTTGGCCAATACCTTCAGGGCTACAAGGCCAGTGAGCTATTGCATGTCCCTGCACATGTAGTCTGTGAAGTTGCATCTCAGGGCAGTCACACTAACATGGAGAATGACAGTCAAATTGTACCTGGTGAGGTGTAGCATGGGTGGATAGGTTATGTTGCAGAACCAGTTACCCGACAGCTAGATGTAAGCAACTATCGCCTTGTGTAGCCTGCTGAGTGGGACATCAGTGTGACCGCCTATGGAATCACCTATGACTGGTGTGTTGTGTATGTTATAACACCCTATTGGCTGTGTGTGATGGGCACACATGAGTCTGTGGGCTATAAGTTATTGTTGTGTTTGGTGATGGGGGCTGCCTTTGGTGCCTACACAGAGTATGGAGAGGTTCTGCAAAAGTTGTACTCATACTATGTGTGGCCTGTGGTGGTGGAGATCTTGTGAGACTATGTGATGAGTGGGGTGTGTTGCAAATGTTATACGTCCCCACATGACTGTCAAGTTCAGTCTGGGTTGGTGAGAACATTACCCCCAGCATGGCAACATATGTGCATCTCCCACAAGCTATAGTGAAGTATGTTGGGAGGTAAGCATTGACTGTGTACATGAGACAATGGCTCTATTGCCACATGTACACCATAGTCATCATATAGACAGGCAATAGCACTGGTACGTGGCAGTTGGACATGCCTGTATATTCAACCATGTCTCACAAGATATGTGAGTTACGTGTGTACAACAGCTGTTGTACTGTAAGCAAGCTGGAAATGTAAGGACAGACAGTGTACTTGTGAGAAATGGTTTGGAATGGGTGCTATATTAATTAGTAGCTCATGAAGTGCTCACAAGTTCTGAACAAGTGCTGAGCATGAAAATGCAATACAGATAGGGTGTTGGATGATATCAACCCACAAGTAGTGACAACAGTCATAATTGGAGGCACTGCACTATTACCCTGCTAAGTATGGTCTGCAAGTCCATGAACCTTTATCAACGTAGATGTTAGCAGTACAGACGTAGATGACAGTACGGATGTTTGACTACATGTACCTTCGTATGTCACAGGAGTGTTCTACCAGAGGCCTGTTGACATAATCAACACTACAAAAGGTGTCAGAGTGACATGTGCATATCACACCAGTGGCAGCTACATTAAAAAAGGGTTAATATGTTGTACTCCCCCCTCATTGTAGCCCATAACACACAGACAAATGTGAGGCATCTGTGTATGTAAGGATGTGAATGGCCATGACCTATGAGCAATAGCTGTCTCAGTGTTGTGGACAACATACAGAATGGGCTTTGTGGGTGAGGTGTGTGACATATGTGCACAATCTGACAGATGATATTAGCATTGTCACCGCTAGGTGAATATCCCTGTACCCATTAACTACCACCTAGGCTGCGGTCAACATTATGGACACTGTGTAAGGGATGGTGCTGTGCAGTTCACCTCCCTGAGTTGGTGACATCTCCAGGCCTATTAGGTAGTCATACGAGGCACCCATGTCATGACAGGGTGCCATCCATGAGCATGGAGATCATTGGACAGGCATACTCAGCACTCGGGTGACCAATATTGGATCACATATCACCTTTAAGGGGTATTGGCCATGCGTGGATGGGTGATACCAGCCTTCACAATCCTCACCTCCACTATGCAGCATGCTGGCTACCTTGCATAAAGACATGTGCTACATTATGATGTTGGACATGCTACATGTACATATCCTGATCTGAAAGACATACGTCATGGACAGCCACCATCCTACTACTAGGATCGCCACATGCTAGCCAGATCTTTGTGCCATACATGTGACATACTCCTGCCATACCATGCAACCCTGTCCATCAAAACTGCACATGTCATCTCTGTCATACATGGTGTGATGACCGCATGGTAGATGTATTATCAACTGTCTGGATCAGTAATGTGGCACTGATGCACCTCACGGTGGCAAAATGGCTGTTGGATACAGCTAGGAAACCTTGCCTGTACATGCTATAGTTGATAACCATCCCTGCGAATGATGTCCGGGTAGCCATTGTCCCATGTCTATCACATGTGCAACACAGGCGATCCGTGGCAGGATGTTGAACTGCTGTACAGTGCCATGTAGATGTATATGGCAAAACACATGCATGTAAAGGTTTCCATGCATATGTGTGCATTGTCACTGCTCATGTCCATTAAGGCAGTGTATGTGTTAATATGTGACATATACACAGCATCAAGGTCAACAGCATTACTGTGGACACAGCCAGGAATGTGCTGATAGGTAAGAACACCAGTGCAGACAAACAGACATGCCCAAATCAAGACAGCATTCACATGGAATATGAACAATGTAATGTGGTGACACACATATATGGTGATGATATCCAATGCATAACGTGTGTTATATGTGTGTGACACAAACATGTCAGTCGTGTCAGTGTGATGATGATTTGCAAAGATAACTGTGCAGATGTACTAGATTTAATACAAATGTATGTGCAGCAGTATCTCTGTACATCTCTGTGATACTGTGACCTGTCACCATCATTATGCCTTACAGATAATGCCTCGTTCACACCTGCCAGCGTACAGCCGCCAGGAAAATGATGTCCTCATCCCGTACCTCCATTACCTCCATGAGAACTACAAGGTGTTGTTCAGCCATGTGCCACAGCATGCCCAGCAGCGTGACGACCTGTGGCAGGACCTTTGCAGGAGGGTTAATGATGTGGGTGGCCATAACCGCACCTACAAGCAGGTGCGCAGACACTGCACAGATTTGATATGACATGCGAAACAGCGTGCCACTGCAATTGCCAGGGAACAAGGTGGAACAGGTGGTGAGCCACCAACCCAGCCCCCACTCACACCCACTGAGGAGCTACTGGCCAGTCTGGGGACACCCTCAGAACAGCATCCACAAACACTAGCTGCCATCATGGAGGTGGGTGTCTCCCAACCAATGAGCCTGGAGTCGTCTGGTAAGTCAGTACTCCACATATGACTATTATATCCCATTTAGTTGCATGTGTCACTGTACATTATGTAATGTAACATCATATGCAAGGTATGCTTACACACATGCTGCATACTACAGTATGCCACCCTGTGTATGCACACATGTGCATACTATATGCTATTGTACAGGCGAATGTGTTAACATGCACAGTGCACCCTGTGGCTGTCATACAGTCATGGATAATGTTCAAACTGCTGTGTCACCCCTATACAGGTACCTCTGGTGTGCTGCACAGACATCAGTCCCTTGCAGGTGAGACTGTCATCAGTATCAGGCATGTTAAACCATAGATCTATTAGCCATGTGGCCAGTTAACACTTGTACACTTGATGTTTCATCCAGTCACGATATACAGGTCGCATCTCCCATCATTCATACTGGCTACCCATGTGCAATATATACAAACGAAATGATACACCGACATGAAACCACAGTATCTGTCATTGCCACATGTGTGGACAGCTGTGCATACAACGGTGGAGGTGTTGTACAATGTAGGCATATGTACTATACATTGGAACAACACATGTGGTACGCAAACAGTACCACACAGTGAGCTGGGATATGGGCAGCCCACAGGAGTCACCATTGTGTTATATGCCCCTGCAATGGGTGCACACATTGTGATGTGCCATCTGACATGTCCCAGACATGTAGTGTTCTGGCTGCAATATTGTCACACTATCCCATAACACATACCCCACATACCAAACATACAACCCATAGTCTGCATAGCCCTGTGGATGGTGACATATCTGACATCTATGGGTGTATGTCATATGGGACAACACAGACATGTGAGATAGATGGCCATCACAAACATTTGGCCATCACATGTTCACACATGGCCATGGGGGATGGCCAGAGACATGTAGCCACACAGTAGATGTGATGTGTATACACCCTGTTGCACATTGTCCACACATGGTCCAATTATAGCCTTAGTTGAGTGATTATACAGTTGATGTGGTACACTGGACATCCTAAAAGCCTGTGCACAGCTAGTGGAGGTGTCACTTAAGTCTACCATATAAGATGTGTTGAACATCACGACTGTGTTATAGCGTGACAGTGGTCACCTGTACAGCTTCCACAGACATTGACACCACATCAGGCCACAAATACTGTACATTTCCCTTGCTGCTGTAGGACATGACCGTTAGCTGTGCACCTCATGTGTGTGGTACAACAATGTCATGTGGGACATGGTGAATTGACAAGTTTGCCATGTGTGGACATGGTTGCCAGGCAACTAAGACTCTGTATTAGTTGTGCAGGGTTGTCATCTGTAGGTCTTCCAGTGACTTGTCACATGACACAGCATGGTTTGGTGTGTATACACCTGAGCATCGTGGGTCATAATCCACAGTTATGTCATGGGTATGCATGCAGTTATGGCTATGCAATGTGTGCATATTATGCACTGTATAGCAATATAGACACCTCATGATGCCATGCAATGGCACAGTGTCTGTACTTCACACTGTATAGCAATGTCGACGGCTCACACTACCCTTCCATGCTCATGCACATTTGCTAAACATGCATTCTATCTGTAGGGCATACAGATAACACTGCAATGTGATGCCCATTACAACACTGTACATGTGTCAGGACACCATTGTGTCAGACATGTATGCATGTTAATGCACACGTCAGCTGATTACATGTCAAGGTCACTTCAGCCATGTGTACTGTTAACCTGTTCTGGTCCACATGGTGTATCACGGGGATGCATGCTTACTACCATGATTGTGTGAACTGCATGGCTACTGATATGACACCTGCTTGCTGTTGTGTGCAACACAGGGAGGTATGCTAACTAACACTATTAATGTCTGAGCCGCATGCCGTCTGCTGTATCACATGCATGGTGTGTCTGTGTGTGTGTGTCTGTGTGTGTGTTTGTGTGTGTGTGTGTGTCTGTGTGTGTGTGTGTGTGTGTGTGTGTGTGTGTGTGTGTGTGTGTGTGTGTGTGTGTGTGTGTGTATATTGTAATTTAGAGTCTTTCTTTGCATTCACAGGTGATGTAGGTGTGTTACCCTCTTACGGTCCATCTGATGTTAGTGTCGCCACAGATACTAGCAGTAATGAACATATGCGTGAGGTATAGGCAGGGTTGTCAGGGGCTGAATCTGTGCCAATGGTTGCCATCCCAGCTATGTCTCCCTCTTCCCCGCACACAGTTCTGCTGCCAACACATATTGCATCACCAGTGGCCATAGAGGAAGGACAGTCAGCATCTGTTAGCGTGGAATAAGAATGTGTGGTGGCTACAGAAGGTGTGTCACCACACCATGGTGTCAGTGTAATGACTGCAGATGTGCCACACAGGCATGTGGCCAGTGCTGCTTGTAGGAGGACCTCTGGCAGACATGCACCTGAAGGACAGAGCGCAGCAGCTGGTGTCACCAGATGCATGTTCCAGACTGTAATGGCGGCACAGGCACGTGCTGAATGGCAGAAGAGGGAAGGGCAGAGGCTGCAGAGGGCTGCTATCTGTACTCTAAATGACAACATCCTGGCATTGGCAAATGCTCAACAGCAGATTGCTGATGTTCTGGACAGGCGATGGGGTGACATGATCGGAATTCGTGACAGTGGCATGGCAATCCGCGAGCATGAGCTGTCTGTGCTGGAACATCTGGTAGGAGTGAGGCATAGGCCACGTGGATGTAGGCCAGCTACACCACCTAGTGCAGGTCAACGTGAGCGTGCCACCTCACATGCCCGCTCCCATAGTGCCGGTAGCAGTAGCAGTAGCAGTGCAGCTGGTGCTGTGCTGTCCACACCAGGACACAGCAGGCCACATGGACATGGCCCTGGATGTTCCCAGTGGGGACACGGTTCCAGTGGACATGTGTCGTCGGACAGTAGCCAATCTGTACCTCCGCCTGGTAGTGCCCGTGCAACCCCTGGCAGGCACAGGTCATGTGGCCGTGGCTGGACACAGTGAGCTGTACATCCTGGTCTGTACAATATGGAGCTGTCAATAATACCCCTTTGTAGGCCTCACAAAAGGCAGAACTGTGTGCACACATACACACACATGGCAAAAACATCTGTAGGGCACCGCAACACCCACATGCATAATGACCACACATGTCCAATCAGATCACAGGCCCTTACCCACACACATGATGTCATCCATTGGTACAGCCTATGCCCCTGGCAAAGATTACCACCCTGTGCATATGATGAAGTCTGTGCCGCATCCCTGTCATCCACACCATCAGTGCAGAGACATGCTCAAATGGTTTGATGCACAGGGTGAACAGAATAGTGAGAGAAGTGTATATTACATTAGTTGTGTACTGTTGACATGCACCAGACATACCATGTAGTACAGGTTTATCATGCATTGTTATATGTTCACAGTATGTGTCTTGGTAACAACAGTAACAGCATGTTGTTAATGATGCCCTGGTTCCCTCCTTATGGTCTACTTGCATGTGCCAACAAGTAGCAGTGTTTGCAGTTTCCCATGTGTAAATGTGGAGTTCTCACAGGCACGTATGGCAATATCAGCATGCTATACGTAGCCTCAACCTGACTGTTGGAAAGGCTAACATACCACAGATGTCCACACATCTACTGATCCAGAAGCATGTGGGGTGTTTAACAGGCTACAGTGGCTAGAGACGTGACATCCATACCAGGATGTATGTTCACATGGTGTGGGAGGTTTACACAGCGGTCCGGCCGATGATAACGTTAGAGGCCACTTGATAGCATGAGGCCTCACTGTGCAGCAGTAATACCCTGTCACATTACAGGAACATGCCCACACTCACGGGGTTAACAACACTATAATGCACACTCCATAGTGTTGAGGTGAGGATCCCTGCCTATGTGGTAATCACCCTCACAGTACTGTGCACCCACATGATGCGACACAGAGAATGAACATGTACAGGTAGCCAGTAAGGCTGAGACTGATGGCATCTTTACTAACACTATCCTTCAGCATAAAAACAATGGCTATCTCTCCTCTGCTACTTTCCTAGACCTATCTAAAGCATTTGACATGGTCCCACACAAACAACTTATCTCTGTCCTCAATAACCTATTCTTCTCACAATCAGTCACCAACTGGTTTCAGAGTTACCTGTCTGACCGCCAACAATCCGTTGTATGGCAGAATGACATATCTCCCCAATTACCTGTCTCCTACTCTTCTCTGTTTTCACAAATAATCTAGCCTCTGCCACCACACATGGTACACTCCTACAATACACAGATGACTCAACCATCATCTGTTCAGCCCAGTCCTTACCCAAACTGCAAAAAGTCACACAGGAAGCCTTTTCCTCTGTTGAAACTTGGTTATCCGATGCCCAATTAATACTCCGCCCAAACAAAACTAAACTACTCATCTTCCAACACACCAAACATACTCAAAACAACTCTCACTTTAACATCACAGCAAAAGACAACACCACTATATACCCAACTGAACACACCAAATTGCTAGGAGTGGAAATAGACAATAAACTAAAATTTGACATTCACATATCTATGACCATACAAAAAGTCCACAAAAAACTAGGAGCATTATACAGAAATAAGCATCTTTTCACCAAAGCAGCAAAGATTTCAATAGCAAATTCCCACCTTATCTCCACCCTACTTTATGCCACTCCAATATATACCAACCTAAGGCAATGCGATCTAAACAAGCTAGAGACCTGCTACAACAAAATTGCCAAATTAAGCCACACGGGCATCCTACCGTAGTCACCACTGTCTCTCACTTGCTGAACTGGGCTGGTTTGAACTCCCTCACCTCCTTCAATGGTATCAACTCTCACTTGCCCACAAACTAGTACACCATCCACTAAATGTCCCATTCCTCCAGAATCTTCTCCAACCCTATCGCACCACCAGACTACTAAGATCCAGCAACAAAAATCACTTGCAGATCACTAAAGCCAATAACTCTGCTGGTGAAGCACTATTCTCTTGCACCATAGCCAAATTATGGAACTCCCTCCCACCCACAATTACCTCCGTACCATCATGCACCCACTTCAAAACTTTACTAAAAGTGCACCTAAAAACATGCTGGCTATGCTATTGCAACTCCCACTCTAATATCACCCACCCCATCTAACCACTACCTTTCTTTCCACTCCACTAACTACCTTGATTATAGCAAGCTCAGATGCTCATAAGTCTAGTACTTATACAGCAGGAACTTCTTATTTTAACATTTGTTAATGTCTGTTATGTACTTCACAGATAAATATTCTAGTTGTCTACTGATGTACTATGTTCTTCATCTGTAAATATGTTGTAAGTAATTGCTATGTAAATTGATAATCACTATGTAATCCAATGTAACTACTGTCTGTTTATTTTAACTGTGGAGCTTTTCTCCCCGGGCCTCTGCTGAAAATGGCCCTACGTCCAGTCGTACACTCCCAGTCAACAAATATAAATAAATAAATAAATCAACAGGGTAGTAGACTGCATCACCATGAGGGGTTAGGGATCCTGTCTGTTCTGTATGGTAGCATATACCCTCACTCCATGCACCAGACAGCCATACATACATACACATACACACACACACACACACACACACACACACACACACACACACACACACACACACATACATACACACACACTGTGGAGTCCACAAATGTCATTCACATACGGATAGCTGACATGTGTGTGATACACACAGCACCCCTGCCTACGTCATGCTTTCCACACTGCAGTATGTACAGTTCTCTACAACAGTGTACAGGGGAGTGTAACAACTGGGATGTATTCCCCACCATATGTGGCATATAGGTTCATAGGTTCATAGGTTTATACTAGGCTATCTGCCCTAAGGCATTTATAAGTCTAGCCCAAATTTTTGTGGCTTACGCCACCCCTTATATGAAAAAATACTGTGCCCATTAGTTTGTTGTGTGGACATGGTTGCCAGGCAACTAAGACTCTGTATTAGTTGTGCAGGGTTGTCATCTGTAGGTCTTCCAGTGACGTGTCACATGACACAGCATGGTTTGGTGTGTATACACCTGAGCATCGTGGGTCATAATCCACAGTTATGTCATGGGTATGCATGCAGTTATGGCTATGCAATGTGTGCATATTATGCACTGTATAGCAATATAGACACCTCATGATGCCATGCAATGGCACAGTGTCTGTACTTCACACTGTATAGCAATGTCGACGGCTCACACTACCCTTCCATGCTCATGCACATTTGCTAAACATGCATTC
Source organism: Protopterus annectens (assembly GCF_019279795.1). Classification (NCBI taxonomy): domain Eukaryota; kingdom Metazoa; phylum Chordata; order Ceratodontiformes; family Protopteridae; genus Protopterus; species Protopterus annectens. The sequence continues at coordinate 29,537,832 of NC_056747.1, forward strand.
TATCTGTAGGGCATACAGATAACACTGCAATGTGATGCCCATTACAACACTGTACATGTGTCAGGACACCATTGTGTCAGACATGTATGCATGTTAATGCACCGCCAGCAGATTACATGTCAAGGTCACTTCAGCCATGTGTACTGTTAACCTGTTCTGGTCCACATGGTGTATCACGGGGATGCATGCTTACTACCATGATTGTGTGAACTGCATGGCTACTGATATGACACCTGCTTGCTGTTGTGTGCAACACAGGGAGGTATGCTAACTAACACTATTAATGTCTGAGCCGCATGCCGTCTGCTGTATCACATGCATGGTGTGTCTGTGTGTGTGTGTCTGTGTGTGTGTTTGTGTGTGTCTGTGTGTGTGTGTGTGTGTGTGTGTGTGTGTGTGTGTGTGTGTGTGTGTGTGTGTGTGTGTGTGTGTGTGTGTGTATTGTAATTTAGAGTCTTTCTTTGCATTCACAGGTGATGTAGGTGTGTTACCCTCTTACGGTCCATCTGATGTTAGTGTCGCCACAGATACTAGCAGTAATGAACATATGCGTGAGGTATAGGCAGGGTTGTCAGGGGCTGAATCTGTGCCAATGGTTGCCATCCCAGCTATGTCTCCCTCTTCCCCGCACACAGTTCTGCTGCCAACACATATTGCATCACCAGTGGCCATAGAGGAAGGACAGTCAGCATCTGTTAGCGTGGAATAAGAATGTGTGGTGGCTACAGAAGGTGTGTCTCCACACCATGGTGTCAGTGTAATGACTGCAGATGTGCCACACAGGCATGTGGCCAGTGCTGCTTGTAGGAGGACCTCTGGCAGACATGCACCTGAAGGACAGAGCGCAGCAGCTGGTGTCACCAGATGCATGTTCCAGACTGTAATGGCGGCACAGGCACGTGCTGAATGGCAGAAGAGGGAAGGGCAGAGGCTGCAGAGGGCTGCTATCTGTACTCTAAATGACAACATCCTGGCATTGGCAAATGCTCAACAGCAGATTGCTGATGTTCTGGACAGGCGATGGGGTGACATGATGGAATTCGTGACAGTGGCATGGCAATCCGCGAGCATGAGCTGTCTGTGCTGGAACATCTGGTAGGAGTGAGGCATAGGCCACGTGGATGTAGGCCAGCTACACCACCTAGTGCAGGTCAACGTGGCGGTGCCACCTCACATGCCCGCTCCCATAGTGCCGGTAGCAGTAGCAGTAGCAGTGCAGCTGGTGCTGTGCTGTCCACACCAGGACACAGCAGGCCACATGGACATGGCCCTGGATGTTCCCAGTGGGGACACGGTTCCAGTGGACATGTGTCGTCGGACAGTAGCCAATCTGTACCTCCGCCTGGTAGTGCCCGTGCAACCCCTGGCAGGCACAGGTCATGTGGCCGTGGCTGGACACAGTGAGCTGTACATCCTGGTCTGTACAATATGGAGCTGTCAATAATACCCCTTTGTAGGCCTCACAAAAGGCAGAACTGTGTGCACACATACACGCACATGGCAAAAACATCTGTAGGGCACCGCAACACCCACATGCATAATGACCACACATGTCCAATCAGATCACAGGCCCTTACCCACACACATGATGTCATCCATTGGTACAGCCTATGCCCCTGGCAAAGATTACCACCCTGTGCATATGATGAAGTCTGTGCCGCATCTCTGTCATCCACACCATCAGTGCAGAGACATGCTCAAATGGTTTGATGCACAGGGTGAACAGAATAGTGAGAGAAGTGTATATTACATTAGTTGTGTACTGTTGACATGCACCAGACATACCATGTAGTACAGGTTTATCATGCATTGTTATATGTTCACAGTATGTGTCTTGGTAACAACAGTAACAGCATGTGTTAATGATGCCCTGGTTCCCTCCTTATGGTCTACTTGCATGTGCCAACAAGTAGCAGTGTTTGCAGTTTCCCATGTGTAAATGTGGAGTTCTCACAGGCACGTATGGCAATATCAGCATGCTATACGTAGCCTCAACCTGACTGTTGGAAAGGCTAACATACCACAGATGTCCACACATCTACTGATCCAGAAGCATGTGGGGTGTTTAACAGGCTACAGTGGCTAGAGACGTGACATCCATACCAGGATGTATGTTCACATGGTGCGGGAGGTGTACACAGTGGTCCGGCCGATGATAACGTTAGAGGCCACTTGATAGCATGAGGCCTCACTGTGCAGCAGTAATACCCTGTCACATTACAGGAACATGCCCACACTCACGGGGTTAACAACACTATAATGCACACTCCATAGTGTTGAGGTGAGGATCCCTGCCTATGTGGTAATCACCCTCACAGTACTGTGCACCCACATGATGCGACACAGAGAATGAACATGTACAGGTAGCCAGTAAGGCTGAGACTGATGGCATCTTTATTAACACTATCCTTCAGCATAAAAACAATGGCTATCTCTCCTCTGCTACTTTCCTAGACCTATCTAAAGCATTTGACATGGTCCCACACAAACAACTTATCTCTGTCCTCAATAACCTATTCTTCTCACAATCAGTCACCAACTGGTTTCAGAGTTACCTGTCTGACCGCCAACAATCCGTTGTATGGCAGAATGACATATCTCCCCAATTACCTGTCTCCATAGGGGTTCCCCAAGGATCCAACCTTGGACCCCTACTCTTCTCTGTTTTCACAAATAATCTAGCCTCTGCCACCACACATGGTACACTCCTACAATACACAGATGACTCAACCATCATCTGTTCAGCCCAGTCCTTACCCAAACTGCAAAAAGTCACACAGGAAGCCTTTTCCTCTGTTGAAACTTGGTTATCCGATGCCCAATTAATACTCCGCCCAAACAAAACTAAACTACTCATCTTCCAACACACCAAACATACTCAAAACAACTCTCACTTTAACATCACAGCAAAAGACAACACCACTATATACCCAACTGAACACACCAAATTGCTAGGAGTGGAAATAGACAATAAACTAAAATTTGACATTCACATATCTATGACCATACAAAAAGTCCACAAAAAACTAGGAGCATTATACAGAAATAAGCATCTTCTCACCAAAGCAGCAAAGATTTCAATAGCAAATTCCCACCTTATCTCCACCCTACTTTATGCCACTCCAATATATACCAACCTAAGGCAATGCGATCTAAACAAGCTAGAGACCTGCTACAACAAAATTGCCAAATTCGCCACAGGGGCATCCTACCGTAGTCACCACTGTCTCTCACTTGCTGAACTGGGCTGGTTTGAACTCCCTCACCTCCTTCAATGGTATCAACTCTCACTTGCCCACAAACTAGTACACCATCCACTAAATGTCCCATTCCTCCAGAATCTTCTCCAACCCTATCACACCACCAGACTACTAAGATCCAGCAACAAAAATCACTTGCAGATCACTAAAGCCAATAACTCTGCTGGTGAAGCACTATTCTCTTGCACCATAGCCAAATTATGGAACTCCCTCCACCCACAATTACCTCCACCATCATGCACCCACTTCAAAACTTTACTAAAAGTGCACCTAAAAACATGCTGGCTATGCTATTGCAACTCCCACTCTAATATCACCCACCCCATCTAACCACTACCTTTCTTTCCACTCCACTAACTACCTTGATTATAGCAAGCTCAGATGCTCATAAGTCTAGTACTTATACAGCAGGAACTTCTTATTTTAACATTTGTTAATGTCTGTTATGTACTTCACAGATAAATATTCTAGTTGTCTACTGATGTACTATGTTCTTCATCTGTAAATATGTTGTAAGTAATTGCTATGTAAATTGATAATCACTATGTAATCCAATGTAACTACTGTCTGTTTATTTTAACTGTGGAGCTTTTCTCCCCGGGCCTCTGCTGAAAATGGCCCTACGTCCAGTCGTACACTCCCAGTCAACAAATATAAATAAATAAATAAATCAACAGGGTAGTAGACTGCATCACCATGAGGGGTTAGGGATCCTGTCTGTTCTGTATGGTAGCATATACCCTCACTCCATGCACCAGACAGCCATACATACACACACACACACACACACACACACACACACACACGCACACACACACACACACACACACATACATACACACACACTGTGGAGTCCACAAATGTCATTCACATACGGATAGCTGACATGTGTGTGATACACACAGCACCCCTGCCTACGTCATGCTTTCCACACTGCAGTATGTACAGTTCTCTACAACAGTGTACAGGGGAGTGTAACAACTGGGATGTATTCCCCACCATATGTGGCATATAGGTTCATAGGTTCATAGGTTTATACTAGGGTATCTGCCCTAAGGCATTTATAAGCCTAGCCCAAATTTTTGTGGCTTACGCCACCCCTTATATGAAAAAATACTGTGCCCATTAGTTTGTTGTGCCTCTGTCCACCAGTGACACAGATATGATTCTCGAGGTAAACCTACGATCTCCCATCCACAGGTCTAGATTTCTCTTGAACAGAGTCAGCGAGGTGCTCTGCCTCACATGGACCGGGATTTTATTCCACAGCATAGGGAGTCTCTGAGTGATAAATCTATCCCTCCAGCATGTCCTATTTATATCCGTGCTAAGGTTTAAGTCACTTGCTCTAGTGGTTTTGGTGGATTTGGATTTTTTGAGGTGGAGCATGTCCATTAATTCCGGGTTGGACATGGCCTTGTATGTCAGGCACATGTCACCTCTGAGCAGACGGTATGCGACTGAATAGAGCTGGAGTTTCTTCAATCTGGCAGCATATGACAGATTTGGAGTCCCTTTATCCTTTTGGTGAGGAACTTTTGGGGTCTCTCCAATTGCTGCAGATGTCGGGTGAGATACATCCCGAATGGGGCATTGTACTCGATCATTGGTCTGATAAGTGAAGAGTACAGGGAACAATGACCTCACTAGATCTGGATGTGAATCCCTTCATGATCAGGTGGGCAATGTAGAAGGTCTTTCTAACCACTTTAGCAATGTGAGTGTCAAAGAAAGGCCACTGTCAACCTGGGTCCCCAGGTCCCTGATAACCTCTTCTGTGCTTAGTGGATTGCCACCTATATGGTACCTTGGGGTTACCTTGTTTTTCCGAAGGGTATGACTATACATTTTTGGCGTTTAACTTCAGGCCATGGCTCTGGCACCAGCTATCTGTTTCCATGAGTCCCTTCTGAAGGATATCCGTGTCCGATGCACTTTCCACTATGGCGCCCAGTTTGCAGTCGTCTGCAAACTTTGTCAGCCAAAGTCCTCCCATGTTGGCCTGTACTTCTGAGAAGTAGATGCCAAACAATAGGGGCCAAGGACCGAGCCCTGTGGGACACCACTTGTGACCGCTTGGAGTCTGACACAGCGCCAGCAACTCTAACCCTGTGGGTTCTGTCCTTAAGCCAGTTTGCAACCCATCTTGTGACATATGGGTTTACATTTAAGCTGGTAAGTTTTTCTACAATACCCGAGTGGGTATTGTGTCGAAAGCCTTTGCAAGGTCAAGGTAGGCTGTATGGACTGCCTTTCCTCATCAATGGCCTTGGTGACTGTTTCAAGAAGTTGACCAAGTTCAAAAGGCATGATCTTCCCTTGACAAAGCCAAACTGGGTCGGGTCCAATGTCTGCAAGTCCCCTATATCTTTGTTTATGAGCTCCATTATGATCCTCTCCATAGCTTTGCAGACTAGACTTGTTAAGCTTATGGGGCGGTAATTACCAGGGTCCATAGAGGCACCGCCTTTGTGGAGTGGGACCACAGTTGCCGTACGCCACTCCTTGGGCACGTATCCTGTGGTAAGGCTAAGATTAAACAGCTGCCTTATATGCGGGTTTAATTCCTCACTTAGCTCATGTAGCACACAGCCGGGGACACCATCCGGTCCCATTGATGCTGTGTTTTTAGCTTTAGAGAGAGCAGCTTTCACCTGCGCATTTGAGATGTCCGGGAGGCTACACTCGGCTGGGATAGTTATCTCTCCTTTAGGGGGGAGGGGGTGAAGTTTGCACTGAACCTGTCTGCCAGTATGTTGGCAATGTCTGTGGGTTCAGTGATTTTGTATCATTTTGGACTAATTCTGAGCATATCTGGGAGTTTCCACCCAGGTTCCTAACATAGCTGAAAAAGGCCTTATGATTGTCCTTTGAATCCATGGCAATTTTTCTCTCAAAATTGGCCTTAGTTGATTTTATGAGTGCTCGTATTTTTTTACTAATAATGATCAGGGGTGACTTCCCTTTTATGGATTTTGTTCTATCATGTAATAGCTTTCTCCTCTTATTGTAAAGTTTGTTAATGGCTGGGGTCCACCAGACTGGACGTTTGCCCTTTGTGGAAAGAGTCTTGGTTTTATTTGGGATTGCCTGATCCATGCAGTCCTGGAGGTGTTCATAGAAGGCATTTGTAAGGGCTTCCACAGCTTGGTTTGTGGTTTCCTCTGGCTCAGGGGCCTTGAAGGATACCACACCAGTCTTGAGTAATGTGAAGTCTGCTTTAGAGAAGTTCTTCACTATGGTCTTTTTGTTTGGGGTGGGTGTGGATTTCCAGTGAGATTAGTTTATGATCAGATCTCACCAATGAGGGATATACTTCCGGTGTGGAGCATTTTGTCCCCATGTTAGTGACAATGAGATCTAGTATATTTTCTCCTCTCATGGGAACAGTGACTAGCTGTTCCATGGCATTTGAATTTATGAACTCCAGGAACCATTGGGCTAGAAAGTTAGGGCTTGAGTAATGTTCCCAGTCTATATTCGGGTAGTTGAAGTCACCCAATATGATGGTGTTTGGAGATACATTTATACCCTCCAGTGTCTTCAGGAAGGCTGTGTGGGGTTCCTGAGTTTGAGAGGGTGGCCTGTAGCATGCTACAATTTGTAGAGCAGTTTTGCCTATGGTTAGTTGCACCTGGATGGTTTCCGAAGCTTCGTGCGTTGCCACCAACCTGGAGGTATGGGTATCCTTTATGAATATGTATACACCCCCTCCATTTGTGGTGTGGTCCGGGTTTTGGGATATCTGGTCAAACAAGCAAATGCACATGGTCAAACAAGCAAATGCACATGGTAGTACTCTGAATGATACACCTGCTATATGATGATACGTCTGACAGACATGCAGCAGTATTGGCTGCATTATGTGTACCAACGCTACCTCCGGCAATTGTACTGCTATATGCACATGGGAGGATGTAAGTGTTACAGGTGTCAAGTGACTTACAGTCAGTAACACCCGACCGCTGTGTAGGTTTTATGTCTTCACCGTCAAGTAACAGTAACATAGCGTACTGTTTGCACATGTAATGGTAGGATGGCGTGTGACACACCTGTGAGCCGTCCCCGGCAAACATCCATCTGCAAAGGTGGATCACCACTTTATGTACACACATCCATCCATACCTGATGTACATCCTACCGTACTGCCAGTATTTCACCATATACAGGTGTCAATGATGGGGCTGCATTGCAACTGCCTGTTGTAGTTGGGCACAGATGAAGTACATACATCAGCTACTGCACATGCATGGCAGCTGCATACACACCACTACATGTACATGTGTGTTGGTCCTACATGCCTGTCATGTAGCCATGTTTGTATGCATTGCAATTGGTGGACATGTGTGATGACATACATAACACATGGACTGTTGTATGATATGGGTGTCATGGGTAACTAGTACAGAGGGAATGTGCCCTCGGTCAACATTGCTACCTCATGCACTGTTAGCATTCAATAGCCATGGACCTACCTTCCATTTGCATGCGTGTGATTGCTGTAGCCACTTGTCTGCATGGAGGACAGCAAAAGCTATGCTATGTACATATGTGTTGTGTGTGTGTGTGTGTGTGTGTGTGTGTGTGTGTGTGGTCCATGCACATATCCACTGTGATTACATGTATGTCATATCCAAACATGTGTGTTCTTTGGTGTACAGCGACAGTCATCTGTCACAGCTGTGTAAGACCCAGGGCCCCTGTTATGTGCAGAGCCGACCTGGTTATGTACAGTGGTATCATTGCATTGCATAACACATGATGGAACCCTGTCAGTACATGTGTAGTCTGCACAGTTGCTGTAGACCTATGTACAGTCCACTGGTCATGAGTCACATGGTGTTGTGGTAATGTATGGCTGTGTGTTGCTGGTCCAACGACATGGTGATGTCTGAGGGCTGCATAGTAGACTGCGGCGTTTACCTCTGTGATCTGCACCTGAGACATCTGTGATGGCTCTTGAGTGTGTACTGGTCAGTACATGTGAGTGGCCTTCATGTACGTGGGGACAGTAACACCATACTGTGCCCTTCTGTGTTTAGAATCCATGTGCATCATACAAGACGGCCCTTTGCAACTGCTAAGTGTGTGAGCATGGCCAGTATGCCATTGTGTAGATGGACACACAGTACATTCCAAACTGTGCCTTCTGTGTTTAGAACCCGTGTGCATGCAAGACGGCCCTTTGCAACTGCTAAGTGTGTGAGCATGCCCAGTACGCCATTTGTGTAGATGGACACACAGTACATTCCAAACGGACGTGTGATACTAAGTGTGTGAGCATGCCCAGTGACACCTTGTGTCGGTGATGTGCCTCTGTGTATGGGCATGGCCATTGACATCCTGTATAGCGATGGTGGTCATCCATGCAACAGATGTCCATTTTCCACGTCAGGATGGATGCCTACATTGAACACACTGGTTGACTGTCTTGAAGGGTGTACTGTCTGTGGCACGTCTCGTATCTATGTAGTGTTGTAATAGTGCTCCGTAGATGGGCACTTGTCCTGCTCACACCGCTGCTATGTGTTTGTCTATGTCTACCTTGGGACAGTAATATGCTTTTAGACTGCTCACTTTCTATACATTCCCTATCGGTGTCTTTGCCTTTGTGGAGGATGTCATCCACCTAGAAGTATGCCTCTGGGAGTGCTGTGTTCCAGTAATCTCGGTAGCGCATTCTGTAACTGCGTAATGCTGTAGTGTGATAAGGTAGTTAGGTGTATGTTCGACTCCCAGCCCTGCCAAATGTGTGCCTGTGTGTGTGTGTGTGTGTTTCCAGCTGCCTGAGGATGGAGTGATGCTTTTAGATGGCACATTCCACATACATTCCCTTTCGGCATCTTTGCCTTTGCAGATGATGTCATCCACCTAGAAGTATGCCTCTGGGAGTGCTGTGTTCCAGTAATCTCAATAGCGCATTCTGTAACTGCGTAATGCTGTAGTGTGACAAGGTAGTTTGGTGTGTGTTCGACTCCCAGCCCTGCCAAGTGTGTGTGTGTGTGTGTGCGTGTGTGTGTTTCCAGCTGCCTGGGGACAGAGTAATGCTTTTAGACGGCTCACTCCACATACATTCCCTATCGCCATTTTTGTCTTTGCGGATGATGTCATCGACCTAGAAGTATGCCTCTGGGAGTGCTGTGTATCAGTAATCTCAATAGTGCGTTCTGTTACTGCATAATGCTGTAGTATGGTAGACTAGACAGGTAGGTGCTCGATTCCAAGGCATGGCAGGTGTGTGTGTTTGGCAGTTATACCATATGTGTTGGTATCTGTGGGTGGCTAGCTGCGGGATGTGTTCAGTGTGTTTTGTTGCTGACCTAGATAGTGTCCACAGCCCGCATATTCTGCCAAGACATTGGGTTGTCAACACATACATTCACCAATAGGTCTGGTGAGTAACTGTCAGCAGCCCTACTCTTACCCTTGATACGGTCTGACCCATGTGACACAACACAACACACGTGCCTTGATAGTAACAACACTACATGATGCAGGTGGCACATGTAGTTTTCTTTTCATTCCTTTCTAATGCTTTGCTGTCATGTGGTCCGCTGTTGTGATATAAATGCCATATCTACATATGTGTGTATATGTATATGTGTGTATGTATATATATATATATATATATATATATATATATATATATATATATATATATATATATATATATATATATATATATATATATATATATATATATATATATGATATATGTAGATGTAGAGGTGGACATAGATGTGAACATATGTCTGGGGACATCAGCACTATTGAATGTTTGTGCCGGATGATCTGTACGTGATAACCAGGGATCTATGGTAATGCACATCGTCTGTAGTGTGCAGGGCCACAGGTTGTAGTCGTGTAGACACTGATTATTTTGTTGCTGGGAAGACCATGGGACATCGAATATGATGATGGTAAGGCACCTGTTGCCAGTTGTGTATGGATCTGACGACACTGAGCAGTGGTTAATAATTTGGAGGTTCGGTATGGGTCATATAACTATTCATTAGAAGACTACACTATGCAGATGAGGTTGACTATGGTGTATCACATTTATCACCAGGGTGTGCTGCTGGTCCCTGGAGTGTATGTGTGTAGTCAGCCGGGTGCAGGTCTCGAATATAGTTGACAGCATGGGAGGGGGATCAGGTATACTGTTCGTACATTGCAGAACTGTACCTCGGGAGTGCTCCTGCCTTAGCACACCTAAGCTAGGGGTGTGTCTATACCTGCCTGGTGACATTGGGAGGGTGTACAGGCTGCACAAACAGGTGATGATCAGCACAATCAGCAGATTCGATGGCCAGCCCACACCTGAACAGTACGGTAATGTGAGCAAGCAGCATACACACAGGTTTCTTCTGCACTCTACGCCATCGGTGTATACCTGCGGGGACATTGCATGCCACAGTCCAACCAAATGACATGAGCTGCAGCAGGCAACATATACCAACATGTGCAGGAGGCTGGGGCAGTGAGGATGTGTATGCTGCTGAACAACCCTTACTGGAGTGACATAAGACTTTATAGACCGAGGGTGACTTACCAGGGGCTACATGGGCTGGGGATGTTGGAGCACTATGGGGTGGACAGATACCTCCTACAGCAGCTTGTTGACCTGTGCCTGCCACACCTGACACATCAAACAGGCCGAGGGAAATGCATCTCAATGGATACCATGGGATGTGTTGGCCTAGGTGTACTAGCCACAGGTACCTCACACAGCACAACTGGGGATATCATGGGTATCTCACAGGCATCTGCATCCAGAGTATTGCACCAGTTCACAGATGCCATGTCAACACATGCTAGTGAGCACGTACATGTCCTCAACACACGTGATTAGTGGACCAGCAATATGCATCTGTTCAACCACATGGATAACTACCCTGGGGTACTGGGTGCTATAGCCTGCACAAGTAGCACCACCCACGGAGTGGGGTAGGGCCTATAGTCGCTGCAGAGGCATACCCTCCAACAGCTAGGCCATATGCGATGGCCAGGGCATGAGATTGAATGTGTGTGCTGTCTGCCCTGAAAGCTATGATGTGTCCGATATATGGCTTCTGACACAGCTGTAGCACACCAATGCCTATATGGACATCCCCTACAGTCTCCTAGTGGGGGATGCTGGGTAAACACTGCTGTAGTGGCTGATGACACCCTTCAGCAATGCACACACACCTGAACACTCACACCATACTGAGGCGGATGCACAGGCAAGACATATACTTGTGCATGTGTTTGGGATGCTTGGTTCACAGTTCTGGTATCTGGACACATCCGTTGGAGCTCTGCAGTATTCACAAGCTACATGCATGCAAGTTGTTATGGTATTTGCTATGCTACACAATGTTATCCTGCAATAACAGTTGCAGCAGGAACAACATGGGGCAGGGCCACACAGCCCAACACCACTGCCAAGGCCTGTACAGGCACAGTGTGACTTGGTGAAGGAACTACCTGAGTAGGGCACAGTCAGCGAAAGCCCGTGCACACTATGACCTGCCCTTGGCAAAGAGGCAACACAAGGCATACGCACTGACACAGTAGGTACCCAACGGATTTCCCCTCTCTGACCCGCACACAGTACAATGGATGCCAAACATGACAGTACTTGTGCTCGGCCATGTATAGGAGGTGCACTGTGTGCATCTGACATAGGCAGCACTCCAGCATCATCCTCAAGTCTGGAACACACCCAGGGTATGTCTATTGACCTAACAAGTGGCAGTTGTATTAGAAAGTGTAGTTACCCATTGCTATGGTATGTATGTGAGCATACAAGTGACTGTGGTGGCCAAATGTTAGGGCAGCAGACAGTACACATCCATAGTGGCACCATGACCTCTGTAGCTGGTAGCCTGTAGTACACAGGGTGTCCTAACCCACTGCAAATTATGGGCTGATCATCATGCGTGTCCGTACAGCCCACACACTTCCATGCAGCTGGACAGATGTGGATCAATACAGATGAATGATAGATGATGGCCAATGGATATGCCCAATGAATGACCCCAACCCCCTAAGATACACACAGACAACAGCAGGCCAGGCAGTTTGATGTAGGTTGTGTAATCTAGGATATCCAACACCACTGTGCTGGTAATTAAAGTTGGGAACTGACGTACCCTGGTATCCCTCCAAAAAACAATTTAGGTAGGTTCACACACTGGCATGGAGTACCCAGCATACCAGTACAGTAGCGGCAGATGTGTACAACTGTTGGCTGTGCCCCCCGTCACACCTACACATGTGAGAGTCATGTGCACCATCCACGGTGCTGTGTAGGACTGTGGTTGTGGTTGCATGTCCCCCCACACTATGCAGACATGTAGCAACTGTCAATGCCACATGACCATTAGCTACCCTGCAGACACAGCATGACACCTGTCTGTGTAGAACGGAGGGATCAGCAACACAGTACTAACTATCTGGGCATGTGACTCATGCAATACAGTTAACCATACTTTGCATGCTCACACACAAGACGGTATGATGGTATTGTTGGTCGACAACATGCGTAACAGTCATACTGGGCATGCTCACACACTGAAACACAGGATGGCCAGGCATGCATACACCAGTGGTCCGGACATATCTGCCAGTACATTGCTATACTGTTGGATGTCTGTGTTGTATGGTGTATAGAAGACCTAGTTTTTGATTGGACTTTTTGATACAGTTTAAGATATGTAGGTTGAATTTTAACTGGTCGTCTACAGTAATGCCAAACAATTTGGTGTTTGAGTTGGCGGTGATAACTGTATTATCTAAGGATGAGATGGTGATGTTGTCTTTAGCTGAACTGAGGTTTTTTTGGAAAGAAAAGGAGAAGCCTGGTCTTTTTGGGGTTCAGAAGAAGGTTGTTTTCAGTTAGCCATTGTTCTACTAGGTGCAGAGATTGTTGAGTGACAGTGTGAGATTTTGTATATTGTTGGAGGTGTTAATAATTGTGGAATCATCTACGTACTGTATTAAGGTAGAGTGGGGCAGGAGACATGGAGGTTATTTGTAAATATATTAAAAGTAGGGGGAGCAGGATAGAACCTGGGGGGGGAACCCCAGTTTTAATGAGATGAAAGGGGAGAAGGATGTTTGCCATCTGACAGATTGATATCTGTTTGAGTAGCTGTTAAACCAGGAGGTGGTGGAGGCAGAGAGTTGTAGTTTGGAAAGTTTGTTTAGGAGAATGGGATGGAAACACTATCAAATGCTTTGGATAGGTCAAGGAATAGAGCTGATACAAGTTTATTATTATCTCTGGCTTGGGCAGTGTGTATGTGTATATATCACTACCTGTTGTTTGTGTATATATATATATATATATATATATATATATATATATATGTGTGTGTGCATATATATATATATATATATATATATATATATATATATATATATATATATATATATATATATATACGTATGAATATATATGTGTATGTAAATTAATATAGACATATGTATATATACGTTTTTATCTATATATACATCTGTGTGTCCGTTAACCTATACATTTCCCGGACATGGACACTTACACATGTGTATTGGTTTTATCTCTGCTTCAACTACATACTATTGCCTTAGTCATTCTCACACCGACACTTCACTCCGGTGAACTTGTGCTCAGTATATTGCACGTTATGCAGTGGACAGATGTCGCACGTTTTTCATGTCTGGGGTGCCACAGCTAACTGGGATGTGATACAGTGTCATTCGACCTATTACTCGTATGCGCAGCCTATTATTCCTGCTACTGTGTTTGTTTCTGTGCACATTCATATTATTACTGTTGATAGGATGTGTGTTTGTGTTACTGTGACTGTACATCAACATATTGTTGTCTTCATGTAGTTGCGTCTATCTGCTTTTCCCGGTTTGGGGTTGTCACAGCAGAACTCTGTTCCACTCATGGGTGGCTTATAGGTTTTACATGCCGGGCTGCCAGACCTGACGCACAACGTCTGACAACGATACGCCCATTCACGCATGTCTCCACACAAACGACGCTCTATCTGGGAATCGCACCTACGTACTAGCTGACCTCCACGGGCCGCTCCATTGCACCCGGCGCAACATACCCTAGCACTCCTGTGTCCATAATCGCATATCCATAGTTTCTCCTGCACACCCGTGTTGAGTTTCCATGCATAACAGCCATTATACACCTGATATCGCAGCCATGACACACCTTTACACATTGCCCTCTCATGAGCGTTGGGGCCCTACACACATTTTGTACCGCCTCGTGTATTCACAGGCTCACCATCCATTCATATTTGCACACACGTGCCTTTCCTGGTATTATGGATTATGAACGATTTGCGGGTTACAAGTGTAGGTGGTCGCAACATGTACTACATTCCATCTGTTTACAATGTTGGCGTAACACTTCAACGATGTTACGGCCACTGGTATAGCCCTGCCTCTGGTGTGAAGAGCGGTGCTCTACTCACACTTGTGCAGCTTTATGTGACATATACTGCGAGAACTTCATAATTCCTTACTTGCTCTGGATTCCCTTCACAACCCTTATGTTTGCTTTCGTCTTTCGGTGTTCCTTATATATATATATATATATATATATATATATATATATATATATATATATATATATATATATATATATATATATATATCTATATATATATATATATATCTATCTATATATATATATATATATATATATATATATATATATATATATATATATATATGTGTGTGTGTATACATATAGATATATATATATATATATATATATATATATATATGTATATATATATGTGTGTATACATATATATATATATATATATATATATATATATATATATATATATATATATATAGATAAATATGTAGATATATAATTGCATATTTCTGTTATGTCTGTGGATATTTATCTATACACACATCTATCTATCTAAATATATAAAAGTTACAGCTGTACAAGACAACATACATTTGCTATGCTAATAGCTGCATACACCCATGCAGGCACACTTGCATCTACTTATTCTGAGTTACATATGTTTACAGGCACTTCCTTGGGATTACATATGCCTTATTCCTTATGACAGTACCACTTTGATGGAATCCGGTTAACGGACCCATGCGAACGCGGTCACCTTTACATGTATAAATGTTGGCTTTACAGCACAGAGGCATTCATTACACAGTTAATATATGCTATAATTGTACTTGAACCAGGAATGCCTTTACATTGGGCATATGCTGTAACCACTACATTATTGGTGTTCTGACTCATTTATATGTATACCCATGGTTCATAGCGACTCTGACATATGCCTCACCACTTCCCTTACACAGCAGGAATCCATTCTCCTGCTGTGAAAACTGCAGTACTACAATTAGGACATTCCCTGTTTTCTACTGCTCTGGACCTATGTTGCAAGTCTACTCACTTCAACAATATTCATAACTCCTACGCTTATAGTCCTCGCATATATGCATGTTTGATTGTCAGGGTGTTCATGTGCTGGTCCGGGTTTAGTCTCGGCTGACTGGTGACTAGAACTGTCCTGGCACTGTTCAAAGTTCAGACGTAGCACATGGACAGAGTTTAACATTCTACCTGTGTTTACAGACACAGGTGTTTGGGCACCTCTGACCACATTATTGGGTTGGCACTACATAATTTAGGGCGGGTAGTAGTTCCGCCACATAATACAGGTTGGGGGGTGGTTTCCACGTGTTTCACTTCCCATTTGACTATTTCATTCATTTATAGATACAATGAATATTATTCTGGGCATCTGTTATAAATTCACTACAGGTATGCAATAGTCCTGTCAACAGATGTGATAGTTGGTTGGTGTACTTCTGTGTTCAGACCTCTCTGATACTCGGGGACTCATTTCTACAGTGACAGGGACAAGGCTATGACAACTCAGGGACAATCACGGACACTTCTACCATATTAGTACTATTAACTTGGAACACGTTGACCGATTCGTAATACTACTAATTTTCTGCAGTTAAATGCATCTATTACTCTCCATTGTTGTAAGTAGTCATTCTCATTCAACACCTTTCCCCTAAAAGTCACTGGCTTTGTGAGTGTTTAAGGGGCTGGCCAGTTATTGTGCGAATGCTCTGACCATTGGTATCATTGACATTGTCATATGTACAGGTTGGGATGTATTCTGGGGACTAGGGTTGCCACCTTTTCAAATGGCCAAGATGGGACATTTTCGGAACACACATCAGATTTTACAAGCCGACACATACCCACAGTCAGTACAATGGATAGAACTTTACTTATTTACCTACATAAAAGCCTATTGTTGTAGAGGTTTAGTTGCTTATTCTGTTTCTTGTAACATTTAGGTATTGTAGATACTGCAATAATTATTTTCTGCAACTATTACATAACATATGGGACATAATTATGTCCTACAATCACAGGACATTTGCCATTTGTAATGTATTTTGTCCAGACACAACTATCCAAAGAGGGACTGTCCCTCGCAAAGCAGGACAGATGGTAACCCTACGGCAGACACCAGATTGTTTGGGTCAACACATAGCCACGGTCAGTGCAGGTTTAGAACATTCATTTGTTTCCTAGCTGTGAGCCTTATACCTTTGGCACTTTTGTTGTTTGCCTGTTTCTTGTATGAATTACGTTTATTCTATCCTGATGTGACCACTTTAGGCAACTGTTACATGCAGTATGGTACATAGTTATTTCCTACAATCACAGGACATTTGGCATTGTATCATTGTTGGTCAGGTCACACCTGCACACACATTAATTGTCCCTCACACAGTGGATCAGGGGTATCCTGTTTACATCAGTGCCTTCATCACCCTTATACCATGTGCCACTATGTGAATGTGTGAAATATATTCTCTCGCTTATTCGTGTCAGGACACGTGCATCACGCGCAGGTGTTTTATCGTGGGTAGTAGGTTATGCATGACCATCTAGGGCTGGACAGTCTCGTGCACCACTACTGCACATTCAAACTTGTGTCCAGATATCTACAGGACTGGACTTCGTGTCTTCCATTCTAATGTTTACACAGGTTACTTATCCCATGAGGGATATCCCAAAAATTGAACAAGACCGAAACAAGACAAATACCGAACATTCTTCTGGTGTTATGAAAATGTGCTGGGGGTTTTACATGCAAGGGATACATAGTTTGCAATCCTGAAACTGCCTAGGGTGACACTACCTACTACATATGCATAGTGGTCACTATGTGTATGTGGCTGCACCAAACCAGTAGGCCAAGTATGGCTGGATTTGGTGGACATTCAGGTATGGGAGCGGGTTGTGTGCTGTGGAGGGGATGCTGGGTAGTCCATTATGCATCCAGGTGTGTTGCATCTGATATGGCCATTTCCATCAGGACCAATCTGTGGGTATGTGCTGGTGACATGTCTATACATTTGTATCGCACATTTTAATATTCATATGTTTGTGGGATTGTGTACTACAGTATGGCCTGTCTGGTTGTATTGCAGATGTTTATACATGTTTTTGTGTTTCTTTC
>NC_056747.1:29560622-29593374 GCF_019279795.1 Protopterus annectens
TTATTTATTGGCAATTGATTACCAAGAAAGTCCGACCAGGTAGGAGCCCATTTTCAGCAGAGGCCAGGGAAGAAAAGCTCCAAGTACTACAAAACATTTTAAGAACAATAACTTTACAATCTTTAAAATTAATATAAAAAACTACAGCTTAAATAATTATACATAACATGAAAACATTAGTTAAGTATAGATGCAAGTTATATACGTTCATAGGTGTTTACTAGGCTAACGACCACAAGGACCTTTTTAAGTCTAGCCATGCATCCAAAAATCTCTGACAAGTTCTGGTGCCCATGATAAGTGTAAGCTTATCACGGGAGAGACAACATTTATAAACAGGTGCCTGGGAGATGAACCATTTACAGGCTGCATTAAAGACATACTGTAGATGCCAAACCAGGGTTGAATTTCCTGTTCCCCAACTAACTGTACAAGTTACACTTGAATTGGGTTAGGGAGGAACTCTGCTATATATACACCTGTCTCTCCAGCAGGTCCTGTTTATTAAAGTGAATTGAAGCCTTTCTCTTGCCCCAGTAAATCTCAGCATTAGCCTGCAGTGATTTAATACTTAGAGAAATTTAAGCCCATTTATAGAGAAATTAAAGGCAAGTTAGTATAATACAAACAGGAATTGCAATATGAAGTGAGAAAAAAAACAGGCTTATGGTATATTAAGAGAGAAAGCCATGGGAGTGAAACTGATAGAAGTAAGGAAGTGAGTGAAGAAGGGATAGTAAGGGGATATAAGATATGAATAAGTGTTTGTTCACATCTAGGGATATAGTTTATCCTGGTGTTGAGCAAGAACAGTGCCAGCTTTTGCTAGGAAGTCTTTCAGAATGGTTTGAATTATGGAAGGCTGCGTACTGACCTGATGGACAGAGATAAGGAGTCCTAGGCCTTAGCAACACGGTACGAGTACAGACACTGCCCAGCAGGTTTGATAGATTTGTGGACAGAAAGGAATATTTGGTCATCGGATTGTAATGACCAACCGGGAAAATAGTTGTGTAGAAAGTTATTTAGTGCTGGAGAAGCAGACTGATTCTGGATAATTTTATAGGTGGTAAGAAGTTGTGTATATAGGATCATAGGAAGTTACTAGGCTACTGGCCCTGAGGCCCTTATAAGCCGACCAAGAGTTTAGCCCATATTTAGACAAATCAGCACCCAATGCCCCTGTCCAGCAGGGACATGGATTGAATCCCAGGGGTGTATTTTCTGTTTCCCATGTAGTTATCCAGATTGCACTTAAAAAGGGGTAAAGAGGTACTCTGCTCGATGTGAAGAAGGAGTCTATTCCACAGATGGGGGAGTCTCTGGGACAGAATTCTGTCCTGCCAACAAGTCCTGTTGATGTCACAGACCAAGTTGAGGCCATGTGTGCAGGTTACTTGAGTGGAACTTGACTCACAGATATTTATCATCAAGGCGGGGTCCAAGATCACCTTGTATGCCAAACAGAGGTCACCTCTGAGGAGTCTGTATGAAACTGAGTAGAGGAATATGGCTTTTAGTCTATCTGTGTATGGTAGATGTTTGAGGCCCTAGATTCTCCTGATTAGGAGCCTCTGTGGCCTCTCCAGCTGCTGCATGTGCTTTGTGAGGTACATGCCAAAAGAGGCATTGTACTCAATAATGGGCCTGTGTTATGACCTCCTTGTTCCTGGATGAGATACCATTTCTTATGAGGTAGGCCATGTAGAAGGCTTTCTGTACAATGGAAGCAACATGGTAGTCAAATGTCAGGTTGCTATCAACCTGGGTGCCCAAATCTCTCACAACTGATTGTGTGCTTAGGATGTTGTTATCAATGTGATAATTTGTGGGGATGTCACTCTCCCCAAAGGGGATAATGATGCATTTTTTTGGTATTCAGCTTGAGGCAATGTTTCTGGCACCAGTCATTTGTCAAGAGACCATCTTGGAGGATGTTGACATCAATATGACATCACTGAATTGATGACAGTACCCAGCTTGCAGTCATCTACAAGCTTGGTTAGCCAATAGCCCACTGGTTTTGGCCTGCACCTCAGAAAAGTATATCCCAAATAACAGAGGCCTCAAGATCAATCCCTGGTGTGTGCCACTTGCTACGGTTCTATTGCTTGAGGTGGTTTCCCTATTTTGACTAGGTGGGTTCTATCAGTGAGCCAGTTAACTACCCATCTGGTAACATATGGATTGATGCCTAGTTAAGAAAGTTTATCTATTATGCCCAAGTGGGGAATAGTGTCGAAGGCTTTGGCCAGGTCAAGGTAAGCAGTGTGCACCATCTTCCCTTGTCCATGGCTTTGGTGACTGTCTCAAAGAAGTCGACATAATTTAACAGACATGACCTCCCCTTGATGAAGCCAAACTGTGTAGGATCAAGTGTTTGGAGGTTGCCAATGCCCTTGTTAATGGGGTCCATGATAATCTCTTCCATGGCCTTGCAGATCAGGCTAGTTAGGCTGATGGGACTATAATTTCCCACATCAGTGGATGCTCCACCTTTGTGCAAAGGGATGACAGTGGCTGTCCTCCACTCAGCTGGGGTGAAGCTGGTACTCAGGCTTTGGTTGGATAGGGCACCTAATGGTGCTGCAAGTTCCTACTTGAGTTCATATAGGATGCAGCCCGGGATGTTAACGGGTCCCATGGAGGCTGCATTTTTTGCCTTTGAAAGAGCAGTGATGACCTGTTCCCTAGATATAAGGGGAAGGGGGCAGGTACTGGGGATGTCCTGATTTACTAATGGGGGATGGAGGGATGAAGTATTTGCTGAATCTGTCACCCAACAATTTGCTATATCTAGGGAATTTGTATATGTGGTGTCTTTGAACACCATTTCTGAACAGATCTGGGTGTTTCCTTTGAGGTTGCAGACATATGTGAAGAAGTCCTTATGATTCTCTCTAGTGGATGTGGCCAATTTGGACTCGAAGTTTGCTTTGGAGGATTCCGCTAGTGCTCTTATTTCTTACTCAGGCTAAGGAGACATTGCTTCCAATTGGGCACCTGCTCCTTCTTGGTCTTGGACAGCAATTTTTCCTTTTTTTTATAGAGTTTATTTATTGCAGATGTCCACCAGACAAGTTTGCTGTTCCTTGGGAAGGATGATTTAGTCCTGTTGGGTATTCCTGATTCTATGCATCTATATAAATGTTCGTATAATACTTTTCTGTAGGTTTGGACATTGGTGCCAGCTCCTACAGAGGGGGAGGGGCCTGTGAAGCTGTTTATACCATCAATCAGGAGGCTGTAATCAGCTTTGGAGAAATTTTTATGTCTGACCAAAGCCAGAGGGGGGTTGGGGGAGATGGTAACTTCAGAAATGACCACTTTATGGTCGTATCTTACCAGGGAGGATGATACTATAGGGATGCTGCAGTGTTTACTCATGTTGGTTAACACTAAGTCCAAGATATTATCACATCTTGCAGGGGTACTGACTAGCTGTTCCAAAGTGTTTGCATTGACAAAATCGAGGAATCTCTGGGGATTTGTGTTCTGGCATGAATAGTTCTTCCAATCTATGCTTAGGAAGTTAAAGTCACCCAGAATCAGGGTAAAGGGTTGAATCTTGATAGATTCAAACAGGTCCAGCTAGGCGGATTGTGCATCTTGAGTCAGATTTGAGGTCTGGTAGCTAGCTATGATTTGAATAGGGGTCTTGTCAATGTTAACTGCACCTTGATTGTCTCCTGTGTGTCATACTGTTTGACCAGCGTGGAGGTGTGTATGTGTTTAATATATATTGAAACTCCACCTCCTTTGGCTTTACTGCCCACAGTTTGAGGTCTGAATGTATGATAGGATGAGTAACCAGGTAAGGTTAGGGTGCTCTCTGCAGCTTTGAACCAGGTTTCTGTGACTGCAAAGATGTCAATATTTTTCAGGGTTAAGAACGCTTGCAATAAGTGCAGTTTCATGTTTAGATTCCTAACGTTTAGCAACATGATCTTTAATTTGTGTTTTGTTGAAATTTTTATGTTGGTAGTTTTAACCTCATCATTAATCCTAAAAAAGGCACTGTGGGGGAGGCAAGAGCCTTTGCCAGAAGTCTGAAGCCCAGGTGAGACAGGTGCAGGCCATCCTGATCTGTCAATCATATCTGCCCAGGCTGTCAGATAGTGGATCCCCCTGGAATGACACCAGAAGCTAAGCCAATTGTTAAAGTCAGTCATTTTTTGTTTGTATTGAAGTATCATTCTGGGTGACGGTAGAATGCTGCTTAAGACTAGGGACATACCTGCCTGGGACACATGATCATCAAGCTCAATCATGTCTCTCTTTATATAGTCCAGGGAGGTATATCTCAAGTAATTCATGCCCATGACTTTCTCCTTATCCAGCCTGGTGAGAGGCACATCATCATGTCTCACAATGGAGTCTCCTATGACTAATATATTGGATTTATAGTTAAGCCTTAGTGGCTTGAGATACAGGTGTGTGGACTATGCGTGGTATGTGGTATGGAGGCTGTGGAGATTGCGTGTGTTTTTGCCTCAATATTCCTTTGTTTGGGTATGTTTTTGTTGAGAACCTCCACATATGTGGGTGTGTGTTGTGTAGGTGTGGGTGGTGTTTGAGGTGTGGTGATTGTGTTGACAACCTTCATGGTGCCAGATACACTGGCTTGAGAGGGCGAAAACATGGACTCCAGGTTCCTAATGTAATTGCATCTCTCACAAATTGTTTTCCTAGGTGGTAGTAGTAGTAGATGGTTGTTGGTGTACATGAGGCAGTTGCTACACTGTCTCAGGATGCCCATATCAACCAGGCTGGCAGGATAAACTGTAGGAAACTGTCCATCCATATTTGTCAGAATCTGAAGGAAAAAGGCCAGGAAAGAGCGAAGGGGTAGGCCTAAAGCCCAAGTGCTAAAACCAAAACTAAGAGGATTAGAATAAAACTTTCAATTTAAACAGGCTAAAAACAAGCAGTAATAAATGCAGCAGAAAAGATGCAACTGAACACTTCAGAGAACAAGCAGCAAGTAGCAGGAAAAAGAAAGATGAAGTAACAGATACAGAAAAATATAAGCAGCTGAATAAAGTGTTTTTTTTTTCTTTTTATTTATGTATTTATTTATATAAAGTGGAAATGGAGAGAGGAACAACAGAAGATAATTCAAGGTTAAAGGACTAAGGGGTTTGGCCTTCCCAAATGATCTCTGTATTAGATAGAATGAGTTAATGAGATGGGAGTGGGAGGAGTGACCCAGATCAAATTGACAGTAGGGCGTGCAACTGAAAAAGCCACCAACTTTAACAACACAACAGAATTTGCATGGGAGGGTGGAAGAAAAATAAAATTCAGCCACGAGTCAGCAAATATATACATGCAGACACATATAAGTAAATGATTCAGTCAAGCAAAAAATAAAAGTGCAGTACTCGTAAGAAGCACTGAACAGTTAAAGTGCAAAAAATATACTTATCAGCTCTATATTTCCAGATTGTTTGAGGAGCACTCTCAGTAAGGCACAATGCAGCTTCTAGCAATGATATGCATACATTTGTTAGTTAATGTGGCAGTTCTAACCAATTTAGGCTTAGTGCTATACAGTTGCAGGTTCTGAAGGGAGTATTGCAGCAAATTTACCAACTTTGTTATAGCATTGTTCAAGTTTTCATTTTTGTAATGCCTGATGGTTAGTAAGGATGGGGGTGCCATAAAGAAGTGTGGGGAGGTGATAAGTAGTGGCAACTGTAGTTTTAGCTGCATTGGTGAGAAAGTTTTTGGCTCTATATAACATCCCTACTTTTTGATGAGTTTTTCTTATGTAATTTTCTACATGCAGGTTGAATTTAAGATTATCATCCACTATCATCCCTAATAATTTGCTATGGGCGGCCACGGTGGTGCAACGGTTAGCGTTGCCACCTCACAGCAAGAAGTTCTCCGATTCGATCCCTGGCTGGGGTGCCTTCTGTGTGGAGTCTGTATGTCCTCCCTGTGGTCATGTGGGTTTCCTCCAGGTGCTCCAGTTTCCTCCCACATCCTAAAGACATGCTGTAGGTGAATTGAACACTCTAAATTGGCCCTAGGTGTGAGCGCGTGCATGTGTGTGCCTTCTGTGGAAGGTTGGGCGTCAGGCTGGCAACTCGATACCATAAAATTCCACTGCCAATCATGAGCGGATAGTGATCCGCTGCGGTGACCCCTAACCGGGAAAAAGCCGAAAGAAGAAGAAGATCATCCCTAATAATTTGCTATAAGAACCGACTTCATTGGTTGTATTATCAAGACATAGGTCTTTAAATTTTGGGTTTTTTTTTTCAAGAGATAGGGATCCTAAGTATAGTAACTTTATATATTTTGTCTATTTAATAAGGTGCATGTAATGAAATGAAGTCTTACTTTAAGCATATTTAGAGATAAAAACACTTGCTGACTAAAATGGCATATTCACAATTATTATATTCTCAGCTGTGTATTTTCAGCATTTTCCACAGTCATCTTCCGGTTTTGTTTCATTGGTAGAACCTATACTGTGCCATATCTATAATTTATGCCTCATTTCTAAACGTATGCCCAAAATATGGAAATCCACATTAGTCAGCCTGCTCCATAAACAACCCAGTTCTCTCTTGCACCCAATGACCATTTTTCCATCTTTAGAAAAAATCCTAGGAAAAACTAAAACAACCAATTTACTACTTACCTCCAACAATACTACCTATTATCACACAAACAGCAAGGATTGTAGGTGGGGAGGAGCATAACAGCAGGACTGTGGCCGCTCACAAATGAAATCCTTCCAAACATGGATAAAGAGAACTTCACTGCTGCTCTTTTGATTGATCTTACAAACGTCTTTGATATTGTACATCACTCTATACGAAACTCTCACCTGATCCAAATAGGTATCCATCCAAAAGCTGTTCCTTATTCAAATGATTTCAAGTTCATGAGATCATCTGAAGTTGAAATAGGCTCATCCATTTCTGAATATGCGTGTATTCATGCAGGGGTCCAACAAGGCTCCGTTCCAACTCCACTTCTCATTTCCATTTGCAAAATAAACTTCCCTTGACTATCACACTGTCTTTAATATCAAATGCAGATTGCATGGTCATTTTTAGATCCAGCCCACATCTTACAGATATACAAAACCAACTGCAAGATGACCTTTTAACATTTAACATGTGCATCCCCAACAATAAGCTCCTCCTTAACTCACATAAAACAAACCTTCCTATCAAAACTATTACTGCTTTCAATTACTTAGGTATGGCTGTACCAAATATTAAACATTGGTTGTACCAAATACTAAACTTTCAACACCAGAGAATAAATCCAAATAAAAAATTAACCACCTCCTTTTCTGGGCCTGACAAATCTTCTGATTCCTTTCCTGTCCTACAGGACCTGCCACAGTCAGAGGTACACTATGTCACAGGTATAGCTATTTAGGTATATTTTTAAATCTTCTGATTCCTTTCCTGTCCTACAAGACCTGCCACAGTCAGAGGTACACTATTGTCACAGGTATAGCTATTTAGGTATATTTTTAAATCTTCAGATTCCTTTCATTTCCTACAAGACCTGCCACAGTCAGAGGTACACTATGTCACAGGTATAGCTATTTTAGGTATATTTTTGTGCCAGGTACCATCATCCAACTGGAGCCCCCCCCACCACCACCACCACCACTGCCATAAAAAAGAGCTTCTCCACACATGAACTTCTTTTGAACTGTAGCAAACTTACTACCGTTTATATTATACATGGAGCAGGACAGAGTTCACAACAAATGCAATATTAATACTAACATTTATTTCTAAATGTTGGTGTGCTCTGAAGAGTAACTGGGATTGGCTGATCATGCTCTCCTAATTCTTTGCACCCATAGTGGCTCCCCCCTTTGTCTCTCCTTAGCCAGGCTACTGCTATTTGCCTGAAATAAAAACAAGTTTGCCACTAGTAACAAATGGCTCAAACAAAAACATAACATTACAAACATTATCCAACAAAATATGCCCTATACCTCCACTGAAAAAAAATCTAAATGGATGCCCATAAAACAAAAAGATGGACATATTACTAGGGTTCAAAGTCCACTTTCTTTACATGCATTCTTATGGCCCATCCTACAACCTCAGGAGACCAGCGTTCTTGTGGCAAGACTGCAAACCTCCAAAACAAAACTCTACTGCACCAAAATGGATTTTCTCTAGTAAACTCAAAACTATTGTATATGCTCCCATCAAATTAAATGATACTACCACATATTCCAACTTCAGACCACAGTCAAAAGCATACCTGATGAAGCCGAGCGAGTGTAAATGCCCCAGCTTAGGCACATGGGGTAAAAGCAGCACTGACATCATCAACTGCCCTATGCCCACCGCCTTGTCCCTGAGCTTCCTGTTGACGTCAGAACAGAGTTAGTGCATATACCTCTCTGCCTTTCCTCTCCTCCTACATCCCGTGTTGACGTCAGAACAGAGTTAGTGCATATACCTCTCTGCCTTTCCTCTCTTCCTACATCCCATGTTGATGTCAGAACAGAGTTAGTGCATATACCTCTCTACCTTTCAGAACAGAGTTAGTGCATATACTTCTCTGCCTTTCCTCTCCTCCTACATCCCGTGTTGACGTCAGAACGGAGTTAGTGCATATACCTCTCTGCCTTTCCTCTCTTCCTACATCCCATGTTGACGTCAGAACGGAGTTAGTGCATATACCTCTCTGCCTTTCCTCTCTTCCTACATCCCGTGTTGACGTCAGAACGGAGTTAGTGCATATACCTCTCTCTTTCCTCTCTTCCTACATCCCGTGTTGATGTCAGAACGGAGTTAGTACATATACCGCTCTACCTTTCAGAACGGAGTTAGTGCATATACCTCTCTCTTTCCTCTCTTCCTACATCCCGTGTTGATGTCAGAATGGAGTTAGTGCATATACCTTTCTGCCTTTCCTGTCCTCCTACATCCCGTGTTGACGTCAGAATGGAGTTAGTGCATATACCTCTCTCTTTCCTCTCTTCCTACATCCCGTGTTGACGTCAGAACGAAGTTAGTGCATATACCTCTCTACCTTTCAGAACGGAGTTAGTGCATATACCTCTCTGCCTTTCCTCTCTTCCTACATCCCATGTTGACGTCAGAACGGAGTTAGTGCATATACCTCTCTACCTTTCAGAACGGAGTTAGTGCATATACCTCTCCCTTTCCTCTATTCCTACATCCCGTGTTGACGTCAGAATGGAGTTAGTGCATATACCTCTCTCTTTCCTCTCTTCCTACATCCCGTGTTGACGTCAGAACAGAGTTAGTGCATATACCTCTCTCTTTCCTCTCTTCCTACATCCCGTGTTGACGTCAGAACGGAGTTAGTGCATATACCTCTCTCTTTCCTCTTTTCCTACATCCCGTGTTGACGTCAGACCGGAGTTAGTGCATATACCTCTCTACCTTTCAGAACGGAGTTAGAGCATATACCTCTCTCTTTCCTCTCTTCCTACATCCCGTGTTGACGTCAGAACAGAGTTAGTGCATATACCTCTCTACCTTTCAGAACGGAGTTAGCGCATATACCTCTCTCTTTCCTCTCTTCCTACATACCGTGTTGACGTCAGAACGGAGTTAGTGCATATACCTCTCTCTTTCCTCTCTTCCTACATCCCGTGTTGACGTCAGAACGGAGTTAGTGCATATACCTCTCTCTTTCCTCTCTTCCTACATCCTGTGTTGACGTCAGAACGGAGTTAGTGCATATACCTCTCTCTTTCCTCTCCTCTTACATCCCGTGTTGACGTCAGAATGGAGTTAGTGCATATACCTCTCTACCTTTCAGAACGGAGTTAGTGCATATACCTCTCTGCCTTTCCTCTCTTCCTACATCCCGTGTTGACATCAGAATGGAGTTAGTGCATATACCTCTCTCTTTCCTCCCTTCCTACATCCCGTGTTGACGTCAGAACAGAGTTAGTGCATATACCTCTCTCTTTCCTCTCCTCCTACATCCCGTGTTGACATCAGAACGGAGTTAGTGGATATACCTCTCTACCTTTCAGAACGGAGTTAGTGCATATACCTCTCTGCCTTTCCTCTCTTCCTACATCCCGTGTTGACGTCAGAACGGAGTTAATGCATATACCTCTCTCTTTCCTCTCTTCCTACATCCCGTGTTGACGTCAGAACGGAGTTAGTGCATATACCTCTCTCTTTCCTCTCTTCCTACATCCCGTGTTGACGTCAGAACGGAGTTAGTGCATATACCTCTCTCTTTCCTCTCTTCCTACATCCCGTGTTGACATCAGAATGGAGTCAGTGCATATACTTCTCTCTTTCCTCTCTTCCTACATCCCGTGTTGACGCCAGAACGGAGTTAGTGCATATACCTCTCTCTTTCCTCTCTTCCTACATCCCGTGTTGACGTCAGAACGGAGTTAGTGCATATACCTCTCTACCTTTCAGAACGGAGTTAGTGCATATACCTCTCTGCCTTTCCTCTCTTCCTACATCCCGTGTTGACGTCAGAACGGAGTTAGTGCATATACCTCTCTCTTTCCTCTCTTCCTACATCCCGTGTTGACGTTAGAACGGAGTTAGTGCATATACCTCTCTCTTTCCTCTCTTCCTACATCCCGTGTTGACGTCAGAACGGAGTTAGTGCATATACCTCTCTCTTTCCTCTCTTCCTACATCCCGTTACCCTGTACATTACTTTCTTCCTTCCTCCCTCCTTCCCCTTTCATTTTTTATTTTACTTTTTTCTCTTGTATAGATTTAGTTACAGTGTTCTTTGCTGTGTATGTTATTGATTGCAACCATAATCCTCAATACTTATCACATATTGTTTTCTGCATGTTATTGACTATACCCATTGTCTTCAAAATTCCTATCAAGGGTTGTGTCTCCACTGCCCGGGCTGCACCTGAAATTGGTCATAGCTTATCAGTGATCTACCCAGGAACAAACAAATTAAAAAATAAATAATACAGTTACATGTTCTTTCTTTCTTGTGTTTGGAACAAGTGTTCATTATATACAGCACACTTGATATGCATGATTTGATTGCTTTTATTGTGCTAAATGTCTCAGCCATACTATATTTGTATAACGTTATGGGACTTCTGGCTTATGCCTTGACTGAAGAGGATCACACAGGGTTGCCAGACGTCCCTATTTGGGCGGGACTGTCCCGAGATCAGCATTCTGATCCAGAGTCCCGCACTGCCGGTTTAAATCCCGGGCAGCCTCCGCTTTGTTTTTTTTTTTTTTTAATTTTGATTGGCCCTTATACATATACGGACATGCAACAGGGAACTTAGATGGCAATTGAGGCTTAAGGCTTACATTTATCCAGGCCTGAATGAATACATCAGTATTAAGGCTATTTTAGCAGAGAGAGCAGGTAGAGTGTGATTTATTATTAATTGTTGTTGTCACAATATTTTAGCGTAAAAAGTGTTATATTTAATATTAAAGCTTATATTAAAAATTAAAGTATTAATTTTTTTATATAATTATTTAAATTCCACTTCAAATGGATTTCTTAGATTTTTGGTGGCTGTGTTGTTGGATACAATAACCTTTGAGCCAGAAACCACTTGGTGGTGGCGCTTTAAATTTTGATTATTAGATAATTAGGACAATTAAGGTATTTTATATAAATTAAGAGTGGCACTAGTATTGTTTTATCTGAAGAAGTCTCACATTGTAGACGAAAGCGCTCATCTGTTGTTGGATTTAAAATAAAGACTTGGAGATTTATCTCACTGGTGACCTGGAGCCATTCTTTTGTTTTACATTAGCTGGTTTGGACTGACTTGTTTGGTTTGGTGTTTATCTAATACATCCCAAATGTCTTTTTTGGAAAAGGTTTTAAAGTAAAAGGGGGCTAGGAAATGTATTCATGTTTACATGTAAATGTACGTGATGTATTCGACTAAAGTCCCTGTCACTATACTGAATATCATATAGACTGTTTATGGGAGACTTATGTTTGGTTTACAGAGCAAACTCTGATCCAAACCTAATAGGACTACAGCTACCCATTCCAGGGACCTAAATATGGCCTGCAAATGGAATAGGGCATGTAGAGGGACAGATTTTTCTCCCAGCAGCTGTCACATCTTTGGAGTAGGCTGCCATTTCATGTGAAGCACAGCACCTCTGTGACACTGTCCAAAAGGCACCTGGACGAGTGGATGGGGCGCCATCAGTTCTTACCAGGAGTAGCAGCCACAATCATACTGAACATTGGCAGTCATTAATAGATACAATCCTGGGTACTGAATAGAGTAGCTATGGTATTACATATGGATGAAACATCTAGGCTTGAAATTACCTCTGCATCGATAGCCTAGTAACCTCCTATGATCCTATGATGTCCTGCATTTGTGGGGTGGGTGGGGGAATGTTGTTAAAGAATTTTATTGAAGGGAAGAGAAAGGCAGGCTTCATTGTCTGGTAATTCATTAATATTTCTTATGATGACATGTTCATTGGTGGTAAGTATTAGTACTTTAGTTTCTAATGTCATACAAGGACATTTTGGTTCCTTGAGAAGATTACTTTGTAGAAAGCTTTGGCAGTTCAGATTAGTTTTCCTTAACCATTGGAAATGCTCTCTTTTTGCCTTAGTTATGAATACCCCTTTTCAAATTAACAATGCCTTGTCCCTGGTTTTAATTTATGCTTTGTAATTGCTTGTTAACCACAGTGGCATTTTTTGGAGACTTACTGGTTTTTGTAGACTGAATACCTTATCTTATAAGAGCATTAGTATATTATAAAAGGAACACAGTACTATTATTGGACCTTGAAAGTTGTACACCTAATTAAGGTTTAGAAATTGCAGCTCCATTTCCCATAGGGATTCACTGGCTTTGGGAATTTATGGATGAGAACAAGTCCTGATGAGAGTCATCATCATTTTTTACATTTACAGATATTTAAAAATTGGACAATGTCCACTCACTATGAATGGGAGAAGTCTTAGGCATGAAAACCTATCAGATAAGTTTGCAATATCTACGTCTAGGATTGTACATTTGTCTGCATTAGGATTGGGTCCGATACCTTCTCTCATAAGCTGTGTTAATGTAGGTTTCCAGCTAGTATCAATTCCTGACACTTGGTCTGGGATGCAATAGTACTCAGGATCTCTTGTACTAGGTTTTTGGAAGATTCCGGGTGGGATACATACTGTGGCAAAGGTCGGTTTAGAACTGTTTTCAAGCCTCCGTCCAAGTATTGTTCAGGTGGGACTATTATCATACATGGTGTTATTACTGGCTAATATGATGGCACTGAGGGTGGCTCCTTTATCAACAAATGTTACCACCCCAACTCTGGCCAGACTGTCTATGAAGATGAAAAACTTCTTAGTAATACAGGGAGACATCCAGCTATCCGCCTTGGCCAAGATTCATTTGTTGGCATCATTTGGGGTTTATAAGTGGATCTCCATACTTCCAGTGGTCATTATTTGTTATTTATGCTTGCTATATTCATTAAAGGTAGCCATTCTATTTTTGTTGTTGACCAATGAGCATTTATGAGGAAAGTGGGATTTGAGTTACTGTTTGTGGTGTTTGGAGTAAACCTGGATTTTTATCCTTCTTGTAGTATCACTAGGACTGTGTAAATAAGAACAAATGTATAGGCACATTTAAGATCACAGTTGTGTTTGTTGATGCCTAGAATGCACGATAACACAGCCTTCTGCCATGCAACCATAATTTGTCTTGGTGGCTCCATTTTGTGGTACTGATTGAGTTCAAGAAATGCATAAGCTGGGGGGAAGGGGTTTTACTTAGCTCATTTAGTATATGAATAAATAATGGCATAAGTTGAAGCAGTCCATACATAATAATGGTAAAAGTTCAAGCAGTCCATACATAATAACAGTATAAGTTGAAGCAGTTCATACATAATAACAGTTTAAGTTGAAACAGTCTGTACATAATAATGGTATAAGGTGAAATGGTCTCTGCATAATAATGGTATAAGATGAAGCAGTCTGTACATAATAACAGTATAAGCAGTCTATGCATAATAACAGTACAAAGTGAAGCAGTCTGTACATAATAATGGTATAAGGTGAAGCAGTCTGTACATAATAATGGTATAAGGTGAAGCAGTCTGTACATAATAATGGTATAAGGTGAAGCAGTCTCTACATAATAATGGTAAAAGGTGAAGCAGTCTATACATAATAATGGTGTAAGGTGCAGCAGTCTATATATAATAATGGTATAAGATGTAGCAGTCTAAACATAATAATGGTATAAGGTGCAGCTATCTATACATAATAATGGTATACGATGAAGAGGTCTGTACATAATAATGGTATAAGATGAAGCAGTCTATACATAGCAACGGTATAAGGTGAAGAGGTCTATAAATAATAGCTGTATAAGGTGAAGCAGTCTATATATAATAATGGTATAAGGTGAAGCAGTTTATACATAATAATGGTACAAGGTGAAGCAGTCTACACATAACGGTATAAGGTGAATCAGTCTGTACATAATAACGGTATAAGGTGAAGCAGTCTATACATAATAACGGTATAAGGTGAAGCTGTCTGTACATAATGGTATAAGGTGAATCAGTCTGTACATAATAACGGTATAAGGTGAAGCTGTCTGTACATAATGGTATAAGGTGAAGCAGTCTGTACATAATAATGGTATAAGGTGAAGCAGTCTGTACATAATAACGTTACAAGGTGAAGCAGTTTGTACATAATAATGGTATAAGGTGAAGCAGTCTGTACATAATAATGGTATAAGGTGAAGCAGTTTGTACATAATAATGGTATAAGGTGAAGCAGTCTGTACATAATAACGGTATAAGGTGAAGCAGTCTGTACATAATAATGGTATAAGGTGAAGCAGTTTGTACATAATAATGGTATAAGGTGAAGCAGTCTGTACATAATAATGGTATAAGGTGAAGCAGTCTATACGTAATAATGGTATAAGGTGAAGCAGTCTGTACATAATAACGTTACAAGGTGAAGCAGTTTGTACATAATAATGGTATAAGGTGAAGCAGTTTGTACATAATAATGGTATAAGGTGAAGCAGTCTGTACATAATAATGGTATAAGGTGAAGCAGTCTATACGTAATAATGGTCTAAGGAGACGTGGTCTCTACATAACAAGGGTATAAGGTGAAGCAGTCTATAAGGTGAAGCAGTCTATAACATAATAACTGTGAAGGTAAAGCAATCTACACATAATAATGGTATAAGGTGAAGTAGACTATACATAGTAATGGTCTAGGGTGAAGCGGACTATACATATAATGGTCTAAGGTGAAGCTATCTATACATAATAATGGTATAAGGTGAAGCAGTCTATACATAATAACGGTACAAGGTGAAGCAGTCTGTATATGATAATGGTATAAGGTGAAGCAGTCTATATATAATAATGGTATAAGATGTAGCAGTCTATACATAATAATGGTATAAGGTGAAGAGGTCTATAAATAATAGCTGTATAAGGTGAAGCAGTCTATATATAATAATGGTATAAGGTGAAGCAGTTTATACATAATAATGGTACAAGGTGAAGCAGTCTACACATAACGGTATAAGGTGAATCAGTCTGTACATAATAACGGTATAAGGTGAAGCAGTCTACACATAATGGTATAAGGTGAATCAGTCTGTACATAATAACGGTATAAGGTGAAGCTGTCTGTACATAATGGTATAAGGTGAAGCAGTCTGTACATAATAACGTTACAAGGTGAAGCAGTCTGTACATAATAATGGTATAAGGTGAAGCAGTCTGTACATAATAATGGTATAAGGTGAAGCAGTCTGTACATAATAACGTTACAAGGTGAAGCAGTCTGTACATAATAACGGTATAAGGTGAATCAGTCTGTACATAATAACGGTATAAGGTGAAGCTGTCTGTACATAATGGTATAAGGTGAATCAGTCTGTACATAATAACGGTATAAGGTGAAGCTGTCTGTACATAATGGTATAAGGTGAATCAGTCTGTACATAATAACGGTATAAGGTGAAGCTGCCTGTACATAACGGTATAAGGTGAATCTGTCTGTACATAATAACGGTATAAGGTGAAGCAGTCTACACATAACGGTATAAGGTGAATCAGTCTGTACATAATAACGGTATAAGGTGAAGCTGTCTGTACATAATGGTATAAGGTGAAGCAGTCTGTACATAATAACGTTACAAGGTGAAGCAGTCTGTACATAATAATGGTATAAGGTGAATCAGTCTGTACATAATAACGGTATAAGGTGAAGCTGTCTGTACATAACGGTATAAGGTGAATCAGTCTGTACATAATAACGGTATAAGGTGAAGCAGTCTACACATAACGGTATAAGGTGAATCAGTCTGTATATAATAACGGTATAAGGTGAAGCTGTCTGTACATAATGGTATAAGGTGAAGCAGTCTGTACATAATAACGTTACAAGGTGAAGCAGTCTGTACATAATAATGGTATAAGGTGAAGCAGTCTGTACATAATAATGGTATAAGGTGAAGCAGTCTGTACATAATAACGTTACAAGGTGAAGCAGTCTGTACATAATAACGGTATAAGGTGAATCAGTCTGTACATAATAACGGTATAAGGTGAAGCTGTCTGTACATAATGGTATAAGGTGAATCAGTCTGTACATAATAACGGTATAAGGTGAAGCTGTCTGTACATAATGGTATAAGGTGAATCAGTCTGTACATAATAACGGTATAAGGTGAAGCAGTCTGTACATAATAACGGTATAAGGTGAATCAGTCTGTACATAATAACGGTATAAGGTGAAGCTGTCTGTACATAATGGTATAAGGTGAATCAGTCTGTACATAATAACGGTATAAGGTGAAGCTGTCTGTACATAACGGTATAAGGTGAATCAGTCTGTACATAATAACGGTATAAGGTGAAGCAGTCTACACATAACGGTATAAGGTGAATCAGTCTGTACATAATAACGGTATAAGGTGAAGCTGTCTGTACATAATGGTATAAGGTGAAGCAGTCTGTACATAATAACGTTACAAGGTGAAGCAGTCTGTACATAATAATGGTATAAGGTGAAGCAGTCTGTACATAATAATGGTATAAGGTGAAGTAGTCTGTACATAATAACGTTACAAGGTGAAGCAGTCTGTACATAATAACGGTATAAGGTGAATCAGTCTGTACATAATAACGGTATAAGGTGAAGCTGTCTGTGCATAATGGTATAAGGTGAATCAGTCTGTACATAATAACGGTATAAGGTGAAGCTGTCTGTACATAATGGTATAAGGTGAATCAGTCTGTACATAATAACGGTATAAGGTGAAGCTGTCTGTACATAATGGTATAAGGTGAAGCAGTCTGTACATAATAATGGTATAAGGTGAAGCAGTCTGTACATAATAATGGTATAAGGTGAAGCAGTTTGTACATAATAATGGTATAAGGTGAAGCAGTTTGTACATAATAATGGGATAAGGTGAAGCAGTTTGTACATAATAATGGTATAAGGTGAAGCAGTCTGTACATAATAATGGTATAAGGTGAAGAAGTCTATATATAATAATGGTCTAAGGAAACGTGGTCTCTACATAACATAGGTATAAGGTGAAGCAGTCTATAAGGTGAAGCAGTCTATAACATAATAACTGTGAAGGTAAAGCAATCTACACATAATAATGGTATAAGGTGAAGTAGACTATACATAGTAATGGTCTAAGGTGAAGTGGTCTATACATATAATGGTCTAAGGTGAAGCTATCTATACATAATAACGGTATAAGGTGAAGCAGTCTATACATAATAACGGTACAAGGTGAAGCAGTCTGTATATGATAATGGTATAAGGTGAAGCAGTCTATACATAATAATGGCATAAGGTGAAGCAGTCTATACAGAATAACGGTATAAGGTGAAGCAGTCTATACATAATAACGGTACAAGGTGAAGCAGTCTGTATATGATAATGGTATAAGGTGAAGCAGTCTATACATAACAATGGCATAAGGTGAAGCAGTCTATACAGAATAACGGTATAAGGTGAAGCAGTCTATATATAATAATGGTATAAGCTGAAGCAGTCTATACATATTGCTGATACAGACTTAGTAGAATGGTTAAAACTGATGTGGTGGGGAAGTACCAGTGCAGGGTGGCACAACAGAAGAATGTCCAGAAAAGATGTAGGAATGGACCAGAAAGGAATTCATGGAACAAAGTGCTTCTGGTAGCTTCTTTAGTTTAGTACAGTAGCTTGGACAAGTAGAAGTCTATTAAATTGGTGTTGTAGATGGTTAGCAATTAGTTGAATGAGATGTGAGGTTTGAAGCTATAAAAGAAATTATTTACAAAGGGTATGAATTGAAATACGGTAAAGGGGCGAAGCACAGCTTTGAGTAGCAGGGCTACCCTACCTTGTGCTGTAATTGCTTGACAGAAAACAATACGTGGTGGCTGAAGGTCAATACAGGAAGATGCCGGTGTCCCCAGTGTGATATAGTTGTTCAGCTGACTAAAGAGCACCACTGAGTCATTCAGCTGACTAAGGAGCACCATTGGGTCATTCAGCTGACTAAGGAGCACCACTGGACCATTCAGCTGACTAAGGAGCACCACTGGGCCATTCAGCTGACCAAGGAGCACCATTGGGTCATTCAGCTGACTAAGGAGCACCACTGGGCCATTCAGCTGACCGAGGAGCACCATTGGGCCATTTAGCTGACTAAGGAGCACCATTGGGTCATTCAGCTGACTAAGGAGCACCACTGTGCCATTCAGCTGACTAAGGAGCACCACTGGGCCATTCAGCTGACCGAGGAGCACCATTGGGCCATTTAGCTGACTAAGGAGCACCACTGGGCCATTCAGCTGACCGAGGAGCACCATTGGGCCATTTAGCTGACTAAGGAGCACCATTGGGTCATTCAGCTGACTAAGGAGCACCACTGTGCCATTCAGCTGACTAAGGAGCACCACTGGGCCATTCAGCTGACTAAGGAGCACCACTGGGCCATTCAGCTGACTAGAGAGGCCCACTGGGCATTTCAAGGGGAACTTATTGATATGCTTTTGTGTTTTCACTTTTCCCCAAAATTATTTTATACAAAATTAAATCATAGCTGCTATGGTCCATGCTATATATCCCTAAAAGGCCTTTAAATATTAAGAGAGTAATACATAATTGGGCAGTACCCTTACCCTGTTTAACATTTCAAGAAGAATGCCTGAGCAGTTGTATCCATACCCTGTTAAATATTTAGAGAGGAATGCATGAGCAACGGTATCCGTACTCTGTTTAATATTTAGTGAGGAATGCCTGAGCAGTTGTAGCCATACCCTGAGCATTGGTATCCATACCCTGTTTAATATTCAGAGAGAAATGCCTGAGCAGAGCTATCCACACCCATTTAATATTTAGAGAGGAATGTCTGAGCAGTTGTAGCAATACCCTGTTTAATATTCAGAGAGAAATGCCTGGGCAGTGGTATCCGTACCCATTTAATATTCAGAGAGAAATGCCTGAGCAGAGCTATCCACACCCATTTAATATTTAGAGAGGAATGCCTGAGCAGTTGTAGCAATACCCTGTTTAATATTTAGAGGAATGTCTGAGCAGTGGTATCGGTACCCTGTTTAATATTTAGTGAGGAATGCCTGAGCAACGGTATCCGTACCCGTTTAATATTTAGAAAGAAATGCCTGAGCAGCGGTATTCATACCCTGTTTAATATTTAGAGAGGAATGCCTGAGCAGCGGTATCTGTACCCGTTTAATATTTAGAGAGGAATGTCTGAGCAGTTGTAGCAATACCCTGTTTAATATTCAGAGAGAAATGCCTGAGCAGTGGTATCCGTACCCGTTTAATATTCAGAGAGAAATGCCTGAGCAGAGCTATCCACACCCATTTAATATTTAGAGAGGAATGCCTGAGCAGTTGTAGCAATACCCTGTTTAATATTTAGAGGAATGTCTGAGCACTGGTATCGGTACCCTGTTTAATGTTTAGTGAGGAATGCCTGAGCAACGGTATTCATACCCTGTTTAATATTTAGAGAGGAATGCCTGAGCAGCGGTATCTGTACCCATTTAATATTTAGAAAGAAATGCCTGAGCAGCGGTATCTGTACCCTCTTTAATATTTAGAAAGAAATGCCTGAGCAGCGGTATCCATACCCTGTTTCATTTTCGGAGAGGAATGGCAGAGTGATGGTAGAAGTACTCTCTTTTATTGCTATTGAGAGGGTGAGTGTGTGGAATTTTGTAAAATGCATTGATCTTGCTGTTAGGTGAAGTGTCCCTGGGAACCCCCATGAAACCCAGTGCATCACAAGGAGTAAACCACCATAAAATGCCTTTTTCTTACTATAAGGAGCTGTTGGCAGAGAAAATATTTGAAGACTCTTACATCCTCTCTTGGAGGAGAAGTGTGTTGTCACTTCTAGGGCTAGCTTCTAGTCCTTCCAGGT
Source organism: Protopterus annectens (assembly GCF_019279795.1). Classification (NCBI taxonomy): domain Eukaryota; kingdom Metazoa; phylum Chordata; order Ceratodontiformes; family Protopteridae; genus Protopterus; species Protopterus annectens. Next base: position 29,581,060 of record NC_056747.1, read on the forward strand.
ACTATAACTGTCAGTTCTACCTTTCAATCAGCCACACTAATACTAAAGTAGGACAGTTACATTTTACTGGGCTGTCCTGCATTCCTTGCTGTCAAGAATGACAAGAGGTATTTCTTGCTTGAAAGCCTTCGTACAGTAGCAGCAGCTGTAATAGAAGTCTGCAGTGAAACATGGGAACCATGTGGTAGGAGCAGATCCCAGTACCTGTGACAGCTGCAAAGCTCTGAGATACTTAGCTGCACTAGCAGTTTGGAGGAGTTTAGAAAAAACACTGATGCAACTACTTAAGGCAATTGTACTCTTGTACCAGTATGGTGGGACTGCAGATAGACTACCAACCCAATTCAGTCCTTAATGTTGGGGAAACAAGTTCCTGTAGAAGAAAAATGGCCTACTGTAAACTCATATCAGACCATCAGGGCACTATTTGGGGGGAAAGGAGGTACAACTGTCCCAGATGTCTTTGTTTGCACAAACAGATTTCTGTAATGCTTAGAAGTGATTAGGCTACTTATTTATATATTTATTTATTTTTCTTCATTTACCAGAAAACTGCAACTGGGGTTGATTCCATTTTCAATGTAGGCCTCCCAGTTATGTTCTAAGTATTTTCTGTATGTATATGGTATTACTGATACCAAATAATATAGTAGGAGTTTTATATTCTACAGAGAGAAAAACTGAATAATTTTCACATACAAAACAGAGAAGACATTCATTTCTCATACATAAAATAAAACACTGCAGCATTTTACAATGTATGTACATTAAAATTCTAAGTACAGTTTAGGATCTACAGTCGAAATATTGAATATTGTATGTACAGAAACTGAATTTTGCACTGTTCCTTGCATATCTTCATCACTTCTTAGGTTTGGCCATAAAGCATTCCCCCTCAAAATAAAATTGAAACCAGATATCCCTTCTACCCAAGGTACTTTTAGAAATTTCTTTAAAAAGAGTTGCCTACTCCTAAGTGATACATTGGCAAGTTTCAAATCCACACCAAACCTAGTTAACTCAACTGGATTTGCAGAAATGTACTCCATCACACTATACCAGCATGTAAACAGCTGCATAGATGTATCTATACCCCATAGGAGCAAGTGCAGGGCAAACTTCAGAAAAAAAAACATGGTAAAACCATAATATCAACAAGCTTTATAATAAAAGGAAAATAATTTTAACCAAAAGTAAGAGAAGTAATTCTCAGAGCCCTTGTCAATGAAATAAACAAACAATTCAGGAGCTTAATAAAATCCACCAAAGCCATATTTGAGGCTAAAATAGCTACCCAAGCCAAAGACAATCACAATGCCGTTTTTAGTTGTGTTCATATTCTCAAAAGCACAATGCAACAATGCCTGAGCTGAGCATGAATGACGTCACCTACACTGAGGATGAACATAAAACATCTGGCTGATAATTTAGCTCTAACTTTACTCCTCCCCACCACCATCTGTCCTTTAAGACAGGCCTGAAACTGGCAGGCCTCCAGCTATCATCCAAGACCAAGTCCAAAATGTGCTATCAAAAGCAATAAATCTTGCACTGATGGATCCTGACAACATCCATGGATGCATCTTAACTAGCATGAAGCGTGGTTTAACCACACCTGTGTTGTTAATGAAGTATGATTTAGTCATTCATCTAAAATGAAGTATGATTTAACCACACCATAACATAAAGCATGATTTAGTCACTCCACTAACAACATGAAGCATGATTTAACCACACCCTAACATGAAGCATGATTTAACCACACCCTAACATGAAACATGATTTAGTCACTCCTCTAACATGAAGCATGATTTCACCACACCTTAACATGAAGCATGATTTAGTCACTCCCATAACAACATGAAGCATGATTTAACCACACCTTAACATGAAGTATGATTTAACCACACTCTAACATGAAGCATGATTTAACCACACCCTAACATGAAGTATGATTTAACCACACCCTAACATGAAGTATGATTTAGTCACTCCACTAACAACATGAAGCATGATTTAACCACACCCTAACATGAAGTATGATTTAACCACACCCTAACATGAAGCATGATTTAACTACACCCTAACATGAAGTATGATTTAACCACACCCTAACATGAAGCATGATTTAGTCACTGCCCTAACATGAAGCATGATTTAACCACACCCTACCATGAAGTATGATTTAACCACACCCTAACATGAAGCATGATTTAGTCACTCCTCTAACATGAAGCATGATTTAACCACACCCTAACATGAAGTATGATTTAACCACACCCTAACATGAAACATGATTTAGCCACACCCTAACATGAAGTATGATTTAACCACACCCTAACATGAAGCATGATTTAGTCACTCCTCTAACATGAAGTATGATTTAACCACACCCTAACATGAAATATGATTTAACCACATCCTAACATGAAGCATGATTTAGTCACTCCTCTAACATGAAGCATGATTTAACTACACCCTAACATGAAGTATGATTTAACCACACCCTAACATGAAACACGATTTAGTCACTTCTCTAACATGAAGCATGATTTAAGCACACTCTAACATGAAGCATGATTTAAGCACACCCTAATATGAAGCATGGTTTAACCACACCCTAACATGAAGCATGATTTAACCACACCCTAACATGAAACACGATTTAGTCACTCCTCTAACACGAAGCATGGTTTAACTACACCCTAACATGAAGTATGATTTAACCACACACTAAAATGAAACACAATTTAGTCACTCCTCTAACATGAAGCATGATTTAAGCACACCCTAACATGAAGCATGATTTAAGCACACTTTAACATGAAGCATGATTTAAGCACACCCTAACATGAAGCATGATTTAACCACACCCTAACATGAAGCATGATTTAGTCACTCCCCTAACATGAAGCATGATTTAACCACACCCTAACATGAGCATGATTTAGTCACTCCCCTAACAACATGAATCATGATTTAACCACACCCTTAACAACACTGTTCAGTCTCCACCTCCATACAGGTTTTGTACCAAGTGAATGGAGAACAGCTGCAGATAATACCCTGTATATCTGACAGACCCAGGCAATTACAAGCCCATTAAGTTTGACCAGACTCATAATCAAAGTCATGGAAAGAGAAAAGAATGGATGAAAGCAAATGATACATACTGCACATCACAACCTGGTCTAGCTTTTGACACAATTACCCACTCTGCCATAATAGAAAAAATAAATTAACTGGGGATAAAGCCCTTTGTCACACAATGCAATGACTCACAGATAAAAAGTAGGAAATCAAAATAGGGGAAGGAAACAGGGTTCTGTGCTGGGACTTCTCCTGTTTGGCATCTACTTTTCTGAAATAAAAGCCAACATCAAACGGGTCTGGCTGACTAAGTTTGCAGATGACTGCTAGCTAGGAGCAGTCAATAAATCCCTAGATGACTTACCCATCCTGCAGGAAGGTTTGACTCAAACAAATAAATGGTCCCCAAGTCATGGAATGAAAAATGCCAAAAATGTCATTATTGTATCCTTTGGGAAGCAATCTGCCCCATGAAATTACCACACTGACAATATGCCCCTGAGAGTTGACCCAGTAGTTTTCAATTTGGAAACTTATCTGGACATTGACCTAACCTTTGACCAACATGTGCCCGTTGTTGTCAGAAAGTCCTTTGGTATTACTCAGCTTCTAAACAAACTTATTATGTTTAGATCTAGGGGTGTCATTGTCCCCCTTTATTCAGCCTTTATCAGGCCAGTCACTGAGTATAATGCCCGCTTTTGTATGTATCTGTCCAGATATATGCAACAAGTGGAACTTCAACAAAGATGATTTACTAAATGGATACAAAGCCTGAAAAACATGAACTACACTGACTGCCTGAAAGCCCTTTCACTATGCTCAGTATCCTACAGACTGCTCAGAGGTGACTCATGTCTGGTAATCAAGGCCTTCTCTGACCCAGTACAGATGGGTTTACTGCACATCAGCAAGTAAAATGGAATCAGAAATACTAAGTCAAGGGATCTAAACCTCTTCTGCAATACTAACAGAATGGTTTGGAGAGACAGTTATATCTCACAGAGGATACCACAGCTCTGGAACAGGCTCCCCATTTACATAAAACAAACTTCATCCCTGTCCATATTCAGCTTGGATCCGTGGATGGATGGAATACAGAAAATTTACCCCTGGACTGTGCCTTGTACTACTAATAGATAGAGGTAATTCCTAAATGATTTATCCCATGTATGGGTCCCCCTCAAAATCCCAGTTATTCTCTTTAAAGGGAATATATAATGATCAACCATGGCATTGATAAGGCCAGTCTCTAAGGTAATGGGAGTGGTTAATTCAAGTACAAAAAGGGAAGCTTGCTAGGGTTGAAATGGCCCATAAGGGTAGCTAGTACTAGCTTAGTACTTACCTATGAACCAGTGAACCTATAATGTGTACTGTTACTAGTAAGAGAGGTATATGTTTAGAGATACATTCAAAATTATAAAGATGTTATGTCATTTAACTATTTTAAAACAGAAGTTTTTCCATGGCAAAGTAAGAAGGCTAGACTTTGTAGAGGAGATTGTAGTTTTGGGTGTTAGTATGTTTGTTTTATTATGCAAAATTCAGAAGTCAAAGGCAATGTAAACAAACTAAAACCAGGTGAAAGGCTGTTCAAGGATATCAAAAATCCAGTAAACAGTACCATATAATTTTATTGTAGTCACAGTCTGACATATAGTACAATTCATTGTTAAAGACAATCTAAAAAATAGGTTAAGCACTTTCATCTGCTTCATTATCCAAAGTAGACTTTCTCAGAACCTTATTATGCAGGGGAACATGAGACAGATGTACAGAGATAGGGACGTTAGGTATGAGACAAAGGTACAGAGACATTAGATACGAGACAGAGGTACACAGACAGAGACGTTAGGTATGAGACAGAGGTACAGAGACAGAGAAGTTAGGTATGAGACAGAGGTACAGAGACAGAGATGTTAGGTATGAGACAGAGGTACAGAGACAGAGACTTTAGGTATGAGACAGAGGTACAGAGACAGAGACGTTAGGTATGAAACAGAGGTACAGAGACAGGGACTTTACGTATGAGACAGAGGTACAGAGACAGAGACGTTAGGTATGAGACAGAGACGTTAGATATGAGACAGAGGTACAGAGACAGAGATGTTAGGTATGAGACAGAGGTACAGAGACAGAGACGTTAAATATGAGACAGAGGTACAGAGACAGAGACGTTATGTATGAGACAGAGGTACAGACACAGACACATTAGGTATGAGACAGAGGTACAGAGACATTAGATATGAGACAGAGGTACAGAAACAGAGACGTTAGGTATGAGACAGAGGTACAGAGACAGAGACATTAGATATGAGACAGAGGTACAGAGACAGACATGTTAGGTATGAGACAGAGGTACAGAGGTACAGAGACATTAGGTATGAGACAGAGGTACAGAAACAGAGATGTTAGGTATGAGACAGACTTACAGAGACAGTGACATTAGATATGAGAAGGCAATACAGAGACAGAGATGTTAGATATGAGACAGAGGTACAGAGACAGAGACATTAGGTATGAGACAGAGGTACAGAGATAGAGACATTAGGTATGAGACAGCGGTACCGAGACAGACATGTTAGGTATGAGACAGAGATACAGAGGTACAGAGATGTTAGGTATGAGTCAGAGGTACAGAGACAGAGATAGAGACGTTAGATATGAGACAGAGGTACAGAGACAGAGACGTTAGGTATGAGACAGAGGTACAGAGACATTAGATATGAGACAGAGGTACAGAGACAGAGACATTAGATATGAGACAGAGGTACAGACACAGACACATTAGGTATGAGACAGAGGTACAGAGGTACAGAGACATTAGATATGAGACAGAGGTACAGAAACAGAGACGTTAGGTATGAGACAGAGGTACAGAGACAGAGACATTAGATATGAGACAAAGGTACAGAGACAGACATGTTAGGTATGAGACAGAGGTACAGAGGTACAGAGACATTAGATATGAGACAGAGGTACAGAAACAGAGACGTTAGGTATGAGACAGAGGTACAGAAACAGAGATGTTAGGTATGAGACAGACTTACAGAGACAGCGACATTAGATATGAGAAGGAGGTACAGAGACAGAGACGTTAGATATGAGACAGAGGTACAGAGACAGAGACGTTGGGTATAAGACAGAGGTACAGAGATAGAGATGTTAGGTATGAGACAGAGGTACAGAGATAGAGACATTAGGTATGAGACAGAGGTACCAAGACAGACATGTTAGGTATGAGACAGAGGTACAGAGGTACAGAGATGTTAGGTATGAGTCAGAGGTACAGAGACAGAGATAGAGACGTTAGATATGAGACAGAGGTACAGAGACAGAGACGTTAGGTATGAGACAGAGGTACAGAGACATTAGATATGAGACAGAGGTACAGAGACAGAGACATTAGATATGAGACAGAGGTACAGAGACATTAGATATGAGACCGAGGTACAGAGACAGAGACATTAGATATGAGACAGAGGTACAAAGACAGAGATGTTAGGTATTAGACAGAGGTACAGAGACAGAGACATTAGATATTAGACAGAGGTACAGAGACAGAGACATTAGATATGAGACAGAGGTACAAAGACAGAGATGCTAGGTATTAGACAGAGGTACAGAGACAGAGACATTAGATATTAGACAGAGGTACAGAGACAGAGACATTAGATATGAGACAGAGGTACAAAGATAGAGATGTTAGGTATTAGACAGAGGTACAGCGACAAAGACGTTAGATATGAGACGGAGGTACAGAGACAAAGACATTAGGTATGAGACAGAGGTACAGAGACATTAGATATGAGATAGAGGTACAGAGATGGAGACGTTAGGTATGAGACAGAGGTACAGAGACAGACATGTTAGGTATGAGACAGAAGTACAGAGAGACAGAGATCTTACTTATGTAAGATTTTACTTAAGTATTACTTATCTAACTTCATGGGATATGAAGGAAAACAACACGAATGCATTAGGTACATTTCAAGTCCAGAAAAGCCCATTCTGTATCCTGATTTTCAGGAAGACAGGCCATCCGTCTTTGCTGACGGGGCTAGATTTTGGGACAATGGACAATATTAGACTATTTGCAGTAGTACCAGAAAACCCTTCTATGGGACAGCCGATGCTGATTCAGTTACAGGACACATGTCTGCTCAGTATCCTTCTATGGGACAGCCAACTCTGAATCAGTTACAGGACACATGTCTGCTCAGTATCCTTCTATGGGACAGCCAACTCTGATTCAGTTACTGGACACATGTCTGCTCAGTATCCTTCTATGGGACAGCTGACTGATTCAGTTACAGGACACATGTCTGCTCAGTATCCTTCTATGGGACAGCCGACTCTGATTCAGTTACAGGACACATGTCTGCTCAGTATCCTTCTATGGGACAGCCAACTCTGATTCAGTTACAGGACACATGTCTGCTCAGTGAGCTGAACTGGAAGCAGTTCTTTATGTGTTACAGCATTTTCCACCTGTCAACATTTTTTCAGACAGTGCATACGTAGTTAATTCTCTGCGGCTGCATATGTCTACATGGGCAAGGAGAGGGTTTGTTGATAATATGGGCAAACCACTCAAGTATGCTTCTGTGTTACAGACTATTTGGAATTTGGTTCGTAGTCAGTCCCTTGTGGGTTGCTACAGTATCTTAAAGGTAAAAGCTCATCAAAAAGCTACAAATGAAATTTTTCAGTTAAATAACTGGTGATCAGATGGCAAAAAAGGCAGCCAAGGAAGGAATGCAATTGTATCCTACAGAACACCTTTCTAGTGTACCAGATAAAACCACTGCAGTACATGCCATACAGACATTTTCAGCTCAGAATTTGCAGCATGATTTGCTGCAGTTCCAAACTAAGCTTGGACTGCAGAAAGAGTTAGAAAAATGTACTGTTGTAGGAGAAAGTCCAGGGCAATATTATGCAAAATGTTTTGAAGACGGTTCTAGTCTTCCTTATATACCGTACCAACAGGTACGACAGTTCATGAATTTAATCATCAGGTATCAGGACATTTGGACACACAAACGTTATGGCTCATTGTAAATAACAAGTGCAGGTATCCACAGGTAAAGGAAATCTGTGATTTAGTGCATGCTGAGTGCGGAAATCTGTGATTTAGTGCATGCTGAATGTGGAAATCTGTGATTTAGTGCATGCTGAATGCTTAATATGTTTGCAGGTTAATGCTCAATTAAAAAACACAGTTACTAAGGGTAACTCCAGCGGATAGACCTTGGTATGTCATCCAAATTGACTTTGCAGGTCCATTACCCCCAGCTAAAGGTGGGTACAGGTATCTTCCAGTGGTAGTTGATGTTTTTTCAAAATGGGTAGAAGCAATTCCTACCAAAACAATGATGGCTAAGGCTACAGCAGAAGCCTTATAGAAAAACATTTTTTGTCATTGGGGATGGCCACGAGTTATCAAATCCGATAACGGGCAACAATTTGTCAGTAAACTGATGAAAGCTTTGTGTGATTTGCTTGGTATCCTGCAATGATTTCATGTTCCTTACCATCCTCAGTCCAATGCAATCCCACCTCTTAGTAATGTGCATCCTAACTGTAATCCGAAAACACAGTAATGTGCATTCTCACTGCAATCCCATCTCTTAGTAATGTCCAACATAACTACAATCCCATCTCTTAGTAATGTGCATCCTAACTGCAATCCCATCCCTTAGTAATGTGCATCCTAACTGCAATCCCATCCCTTAGTAATGTGCATCCTAACTGCAATCCCATCCCTTAGTAATGTGCATCCTAACTGCAATCCCATCTCTTAGTAATGTGCATCCTAACTGCAATCCCATCTCTTAGTAATGTGCATCCTAACTGCAATCCCATCCCTTAGTAATGTGCATCCTAACTGCAATCCCATCTCTTAGTAATGTGCATCCTAACTGCAATTTGCTATAGGTGACTTGAATTTTCCAGTAAGTTTTACAGATAATGGCTATATTCTGTTGTTTAAGCTGTATGTAGATTTTGTGCAATTCACTTGCCAAAGCAGTCAGGATTGTAGGAGATGTCTACTAGAAGAATTAATGGGACTTATTTAGACTACACACTTGGATATTTCAGATGCCCCATTCAGCTTCACTAACCTCTCTTGTTGATTGTTTTTCTTGACCTGCTTCTCTTGGACGGAGCTACACAAAGCAACCCCCACTATTCTTACACATTTAACCACTATAACGTGGGCTCGTTATGGCATACCTCCCATGATCCTCTGTGGCAGTTAACTACCACACTTAGGATCCTGCAACATTTTCTCCTATTACTCTTGGCCCCTCACTGCTGAATGGTGCATACACTGACCCGGACCCTCGCCTCGCTAGAGTGACTCAAAGACTAATATTCACCCAGATAGACCATCTACTCCCTCACTGAACCCTGCTCATTGCTAAGCTCCTCAGAAAACTTAATCCAACAACAGTAGCAGCTGACAACCTACCTGCAGAATTCCTACAGATTACTGCAGAAGCTATAGCCTATCCTGTGTCCATTCTCATTAACAGATCAATTACAGAATGAAAAATACCCCACTCTTGGAAAATATCTCACATTATACCTTTGCATAAAGGTGGTCAATCCCATGAACTCACAAACTATCGACCTATAGCAATTTTAAAACTATCGACCTATAGCAATTTTATCACACCTATCAAAAATATTAGAGAGAATAGACCATTCCCAGCTTATGCACTACCTCCTAAAACACAACCTACTATCCTCATCCCAGCATGGCTTTAGACCTTCCCATAGCACAACATCTGCTCTGCTCTCATTTTCCGACATTGTCAATACCCACAGAAACAACGGTCTGCTAGTATCCTCCATATTCTTAGACCTATCTAAGGCCTTTGATGTGGTCAACCATAAAATGCTCCCGAATACCCTCACCACCCTTAACATAAGCTCCTCTACCATATCCTGGTTTGGTAACTACTTATCTAACCGTCAACAGGCAGTCCTATGGCAGAACCACTGTCCCCCTTACTGCCAGTATCTCTAGGTGTCCTTCAAGGGTCCATTCTCGGTCCATTACTACTTTCAATAATTACCAACCAAATAGCATCATCTTCACTCTCTGCTACTATAGTGCAATATGCAGATGACACCACTCTCATATGCGCTGCACCCACCCTGAACAATCTAAAAACCATAACCCAAAAAAACTTTACCTTAGCAGAAGAATGGTTCACTAACATCAAGCTTATACTCAATCCCCCCCCCCCAAAAAAAAAAACAAACTCATTCTCTTCTATCCTGGTAGATCTCCACCCATAGACAATAGTTTCATCAAAAAATCTAAAGATAACACACTTGTCGCCCCAGCTCCACACACTAAACTCCTAGGCATTGAAATTAACAGTAATCTGAAATTTGACTTCCATATCGCCCAAACAATCAAAAAAGTCAACAAAAAGATGGGCCTCCTCTATAGGAACCACCAATATATGACCAAACATACCAAAGCCACCATTGCTAGAACCCATCTACTATCCATCCTCCTATATGCCTCCCCTGTCTTAACTAACCTACACCAAACAGAATTATCCAAGATGGACTCTTGCTACAACAAGATTGCCAAGTTCACTACCAAGGCCACCTATAGGACCCATCATTACCTAGGCCTTGAGCAACCGAACTAGCCAGAGTTTCCACAGCTGCTCCTACTGCTCCTACTCAACCAACCAACTATCACACATAAGCTCTGCTACCATCCTGACAAAACCCCTGCCCTGAAACAACTAATCAGCCCCTATAAACTTAAGATCTGCACACATGAACCACTTAAATGTCATCAAATACAGAAATGAAGCTGGCAAATCTCTCTTTGCCTGCTCCATTGCCAGATGCTGGAATTCTCTCCTAGAGCACCTCACTTCTACATCCTCAACTAACCAGTTCAAAAAACTTCTCAAAACACATTATTTAAAGAAATGGCTATGCCCATGTCACCCTCCAGGTTAGCTTATACTAAACCTCATTTAGTCAGCAATGATAATTTTGTATATTGTTTGCTAAGTATGCTCAACTACATCTGGCTACTTTATGTTTTACCCTGCAAATAAGTTTCTCACTGTACTGTATTCTACTACACTGTTTCCTAAGTATGCTCAACCTTGCCAAGCTAATTTATGTCTTATCTTGTAAATAAGTTCATCACTCTATTATATTCTTCAGCTACTGAACCTCAGTGAACATTCAGCCACTGTTTTTGTACAAAACTGTATTGTATTATATAGTATTGTTGTGTACTGTAGTGTATTTTGCTAAAATTGGAGCTAATCTCCACAGGCCTCCGCTGAAAATGGACCTGTGTCCGGTCGGGCCTTCCCGGTAAACAAATGTAAAATAAAATAAAATACATAATCCCATCCCGCAGTAATTTCCATCCTAACTGCAATCCCATCTCTTAGTAATGTGCATGCTAACTGCAATACCATCTCTTAGTAATATGCATCCTAACTGCAATCCCATCCCTTAGAAACATGCATCCTGAATGCAATCCCATCCCAAAGTAATGTGCATTCTAAAAGCAATCCCATCTCATAGTAATGTCAATCCTAACTGCAATCACATCCGTTAGTAATGTCAATCCTAACTGCAATCGTATTCCTTAGTAATGTGCATCCTAACTGCAATCCCATCCCATAGTAATGTGCATCCTTACTGCAATCCCATCTGTTAGTAATGTGCATCCTAACTGCAATCCCATCCAATAGTAATGTGCAACCTAACTGCAATCCCAGCACTTATTAACATGCATCCTAACTGCAATCCCATCCCATAGTAATGTGCATTCTTACTGCAATCCCATCTCTTGGTAATGTGCATCCTAACTACTATCCCATCCCTTAGTAATGTGCATCCTAACTGCAATCCCATATCTAGGTAATGTGCATCCTTACTGCAATCCCATCTCGTGGTAATGTGCATCCTAACTACTATCCCATCTCTTAGTAATGTGCATCCTAACTGCAATCCCATATCTAGGTAATGTGCATCCTAACTGCAATCCCATCTCTTGGTAATGTGCATCCTAACTACTATCCCATCCCTTAGTAATGTGCAAACTAACTGCAATCCCATTTCTTAGTAATGTGCAACCTAACTGCAATACAATCGATTCGTAATGTGCATGCTAACTGCAATCCCATCCCTTAGTAATGTGCATCCTAACTGCAATCC